>NC_058406.1:166885867-166962791 GCF_002201575.2 Neomonachus schauinslandi
CCGCGGCCCAGAGGCTCGGCCGGACCGGGACCGGGACCCGGATCCGGGCCTGGGCCGCACCGCCTACCGTCGCTGCGCCGGGAGCCAGCGCCGCCCAGAGGCGCCCGCGGGAGCAGGGACCGGCCGGCGCTCCCAGGGCACCCCCGAGAATCCGGTCTCCTCGGCTGCCTGCCGGGAACGCCTCCCCGAGCAGGCGGCAGGGAGTGTGCGGGTTCCTGGGGAAAGATGCTCGAAAATGGAGCGGTGTGGCGAGCCCGAGGGGTGGGGGAGAAAAGACTTCATAGAATGCCACCGCCGACCAGAAGGAAGCCTCTCCCCGCCCACCTTCGACCTTCTAAGGACCAGTATTTTAATTTCCTACCAAGCGTTTAAACAGGTCCTTTATTCCCTACAAAGCCCAGCTTTGCTTTTTCTGCCCCCAAGGACACGCCCCAATCCCCCCCAATAAAGAGGAAATATTACAATCAAGAGGAATCGTTGCAATTCTTCGTGTCTCTGTGCTGACAGAAGACATCTATTCTAAATCCTCATTATCTACGTGCACATCCTTTCCTCGCTTCCTGAAGTCCCTTCGTCTATTCTGTAGAAAGCTTCCAAGAGATCCAATCACCGCGGGGGGGGGGGGGGGGGGTTTTCTAATGACTGGAGAGAAACAGGTTAATTTAAGCTGGTCCCAGTCCCTAAAGTGATGTTCTTCTCTTTTTGTAGTGGTGGGGTGGTGGTTTCTAAGGAGATGTCTCTTAGGAATGGATGACTGGTAGAACTGCCAACTGTCCCAGCTGTAGAAGGGAAACTTGAGGCAGGAAATGACCTTATTTCCAGTTAGTGCTAGATGGTTGGTCCTTCTGGCAACTGCCCTCCCACGCTGCAGCCCCAAGCGCCAGCTACCCCCAGGGAACTTCATTAGACAGCTCCGATAAAGACCTGCAGTCTCCCTAAAGGTGTCCTCCAGGCCCACAGAGATGTGCCAGCTCCCAAACAACATTTCTGGTCAAAGTCAAGCTCCCCGGCCTCAGAGCCTGAATTTTGCTTTACAGAGAACATCTCCCACCCTCTTCCCTAGCTGAAGTCCACAGAGTCTGGCCAGGCCGGACAAACAGTTGCCTAGGGCTGCAAGCTGTTTAGTGATTGTTTATTATGGGAGTGACTGAGAGCTAGGGACAGACACTTCCCGGCTTCCCTCAGGCTGCAAAAAACTCCAGCAGGGTGTGGACGAAGGGCATGGTTATAACAAGGCAGGGGAAATGATCCAGTGGAAAATTTTAGACATTTGTTGTTTCAGATCTGTTTTAATAAAGGGGGGAAGGGGTATGGGTGGGACATTACTGTACATTCCTGAAGCCTCTCCCTATTTCTGAACTGCCAAAGATGAGGTAGCTTTTCCAGATTTGATTTGTACCCCCTGCACAATTTGGAGAGGCCTGGGACAGAAATGAGGTTTCAGTCATCTTCCAAATATGATGACAATGATGCAGATAAATGCAGTGATTGAAACCACATGTGACCCTGGGCTCTACCCAGCCTGGGGTTGCTGAGAGCAGCCATCCAAGGCAAGGATTCTTCTGTTGAGATCAGGATGCAGATTATCTGGGTCCTGTGGGAAGTTGGGCATGTGGGGATGTTAGGCCATCTACATCCTATCAGTTGTCCTATGTGACCTTAGGGGGAGCCAGCTACCATACTTATTCTTTTGCATTCTCTTCCTGCAATGGCACATGCTTCTTGCCTTGCCTAACCATTGCTCATTCATTCCTTCATCCCATGTCCCAGGGTTACCCGGCCCTACTGTCCGTTTCATAGCGGTGCACACTGTGAGAAATGTTTTGGTACTGAAAATTAGAGAACACTTGGACTCAGATCCCAAACTCAGATCCCACATGCCTTGGGCATGTGGCCTAATCTCACTGAACCTCAGCTTCTCATTTAAAAAGTCAGAATAATTAACACTTTTTTTTTTTGCCAGCCTCTTTGAATTTGTAAACTGTAAATTGTCCCACATGTGTAAGATTTTTTTGCCTAAGTTCTACATTTCAAAATCCAACGGAAATCTAAAGTAGCCCCTACAACGGCATCATCATGACATCTCCCTCTGTTTTATTTTCTTCCTAGCCCTTTATACTAGCTGAAATCTTTTATTTGTTCACTTGTTTACTGTCTGTATTTCTTCACTGTAGAGGCTCCCTGAGAGCAGGGGCCCTGTCCGTCTCACTCTTGAACCCCCAAAGCCTAGGGTAGCTCCTGGCACTTAGGTGGAGCTCAACCACTGATCTGAATGACGAATGAATTACTAAAATTCAACTTCACCACAGCACTTGAGCATGCCTGAAAAGAACCCCCACACACACCCCCACAGCAGGACTGAGTCTCTTGTTCAAGGTAGAAATATTACTAACCAGGAATATCTTAACAGAGGGCCAATCAAAGCATCATAAATCCTCCAAGACTGTATATCAGATCGTGTAATGCTTATAGTAAAAGTCCTTAAGGCATCCCCGTCTCTCTTAGAATAAGAACCAAAGCCCTCACAATGACCTGTAAGATCCTTCAGGATCTTCCCTGTCTTCCTTCTCCTTCCTGGATACCTCTCACCTCATTTCCTGCCAATAACTCTCCCTCCATTCCAATCTACTCTTTCTCCCCCAGGCAGGTTGGTTTCCATACTGTTTCTCGTATGTACCAAACATGTCGCCGCCTCAAGGCCTTTGCACAGCCTCATCTCTGCCAGCATGCCCCCAGTATCCAAAGGAAACACCCCCTCACTTCTTTTAAGTCTCTTTTCAAATGCCGTTTACTGCTGAGGCCACCCTTGACCTCCCTAAATAAAACAGCAATCCCTCCCCCATTTTCCCACCCCCTCACCCTGCTTTATTTTTTTTCCTTAACAGTAATCAACATCCACCATACTATATATCGATTGCTAATTTATCATTTATCTGTTGTAAATGAGCTGCATGAGGCAAGGATGTGGTCTTTTTGTTATCTGCTATATCCCCAGCACCCACAACAGTGCCCATCGCTAAATAAGTATGTGTTGAACTAATTAATTAATTTGATCCCATTGCCTATAGGGCAAATAGAGAATGTTCAAGGCTAGAATTCTATTATCACACACACACACACAGACGAGTGCACGTGTACACACACACCTCCAAAGCTATCCCAGTGCTCAAGTCTTGCTTAATCTCCTTTTCCAAGAATAATTCTTTCCCACAGCCGACTAAAGATCTGAAAATAGCATGGCACCCAAGAAATCCAGGAGATGTGGATTCTCATCTTGGCTTTGCCACTTGCTCTATAACCTTGAACGAGTCCCTACACTTCCCTAAGCTTTGGATTCTCCTTGGTAAAATCAGGAGTAACTGTAATATATATCATGCTCAATTCACTGGACCACTGTGAGAATCAAATGAGGACAAATGGATAATGTATGAGAAAGCCCTTTGCAGTCCACAATGCACATAGCAAATGTGGGGTCTGGTCATCACACTCTTGGACAAATATGGATACAAGATCATGTTTGCAAGTTGACAGCATTAAATAACATGAACTATCACCCACCAAACTGGAAACAACCGTTTCCAGATGCTTTATAGACTCTGGAATGGTCACTGACTGTTGTAAGCAAATAGGAAAAGAGAAGAAGGAAAACCCACCAATGGACAAAAAGCAAAGACTTTTTTTTTAGTATATAAAGCACCAAAGACACAAATGCTTTTCAAGGGCCTATAATTATATTTGCTATCAGAGAATATCATTGACTCCAAAATGGGAAAACAGACTAAAATATTGAAATTAATACATGTTTAAATTCTCTTAAATGTAACTTTAGGTAATCCAATCTTCATAAAGTCATACACTTTTTTTTTTTTCATTTGATGTCGGCACATTTTCATGTTTTGGTGATGTGCGATGGGGTCTCTGATAGTAAGTATTCCTGGCTCCTAAAAAGGCTGGAAACCCTGTTGGGTATATGCTGATTGGTTGCAGAAGGTGAGAAAAGACAAGGAGGACAAAAAGATTTGGGGCATCATGGAGGAGTGGAGAGATTCCCAACCAGGAAACAGGTGCCAGAACTTGGGGAAACCTGAAGCAGACTGTTTCTGAATACCAGGCTTTGAGGGTTCCATCTGGAAAACACAGGGTAAGACTTTGTGATACCTTTCCACCGGAAACAGTCAGAGATGCCCCGTATAGACCAATGCACAGTGTCTCTGCGATCCTCACAAGGTCCCCAGCACACATAGTACTATCCTTTTCCTTAGTCACAAATGAGAAAACAAAAGCTCAATCTTGGGAAGGGACTCCTGGCAATTCATTCATTCATTCATTGAACAAATATTTTTTGAGCATCTATTCTGCATAAGGCATGGTGCCAGACACTGAGGGTATTTGTCTATAGTCCTTTGTCATTTATAAAACACTTTCATGAGAAGAATTTTCCCCGAGCATCATGAGCACCCCATGGATTAGAAAGAGAATATGATCTCGGTTTTACTAATGAGAAAGGAACTACATAAGGCTCTAGTTCAGTCCTTAGCCTGGGCACAGCTGACACTGTGCTCAGCATAATTCTTTGTTGCATGGGGCTGGCCTGTGCACTGTAGGATGTTTAGCCACATCCCTGGCTTCTACCCA
Organism: Neomonachus schauinslandi; assembly: GCF_002201575.2. Classification (NCBI taxonomy): domain Eukaryota; kingdom Metazoa; phylum Chordata; class Mammalia; order Carnivora; family Phocidae; genus Neomonachus; species Neomonachus schauinslandi. The sequence goes on from NC_058406.1 coordinate 166,890,503, forward strand.
TCAGGTGCCAACAGCACGCCCCACTCCCACCTGCATCTCCAGTTGACACCAAAAACATCTCTAGACATTGCTAAATGCCCATAGGAGGCAAGATCACCTAATCTAGTTAAATGACTTACCCAAGGTCAGTTGATTTTCAAGTCGAGAATTTAGAATTTGACTTTCATCTTCTGACTCCCTCCCTGGGCTTTGCCACAACACTGCAGCTTCCTTTAGAGAATTTAATTTATCTCCTTTCTTCAAGACAGCCTGATCAAAAAAATCTCACAGACATGAATTTAAGAAACTTTTATTGAGAACTTTGTATGTGCAAGGCATGCTCCTAGACACTTGGGATCCAGGGGATAAAAGTAGATAAGGTATCTGCTCTCATTCTAATGGAGGAGATAATAAAATAGCAAATAAATAAATAGGCAAGATAATTTCAGACAGCTCTAATCAAAGGATTATGGCATAGAATGGGATGAGGAAGGGCAGGGAGGCACATGTCCAATAGGTGGCTAGGGGAAGTCTCTCTGAGGGGCTAACCTTTCAGCTGCTGTCTCAATGATGAGGCCAGAGCCCCAGGAATGGTGTGCCAGGTAAAGGGGCTGGCAAGTACATAGATCTGGGGACAGAAGTGAGTTTGAAAAATTAGAGGTGGTTTTCAAACCTCAGCAGTCATCAGAATCACCAGATGGGTTGGTTAAAACACAGATGGCTGGGGCCCACCCCCAGAGTTTCTGATTCGGTAGATCTGCGGTGTGACCCAAGAATTTGTATTCCCAACAGCTTCCCAGGTGCAGATCCAAGGACCACACTTTGAGAATCACTGAGTTAGAGCCATCAGCAGAAAGGGCTACCGTTTCTGGGGTGTGTTGAGTGCAGGGGAAAGGATCAGGAGACGAGATCAGAGAAGCTGCAGAAAACCAAGCATGCCTTGGCCCTGCAGGGGGGTGAAGTGTTGGGATTTTATTTTCTGTGGGGTGAGTAGGCCTTGGAGGATTTGAAGCAGGGGAAGAATATGATGTGATTTCTGTTTTTCACAGCTCCCTCTAGCTGACAGGAAGGCGAAAGTGGAAGCAGGGAGTCAAGTTGATGGGTCTAGTACATATTTTTGAAAATCTTTATTCCTTGCGGTAACAACTACTGTAAGCCAGGATAGCAAGCCCGGAAGGGAAGAAGAAACTATGACCGAGTCAAGCCTGTAAGTCCTAGTCACTGGACTACGCCAGATAGGCCAGATAGCTTGCCTTAGTATTTATCAAAATAGCACAGTTAAATTGAGAATTCTCTTTATGTTGTTAACTTCAGTGCTCAGTATGCTGATATTCTCTCTCTATGATGTTAACTTCAGTGCTTGATATAGTCCAACCTGTAGATATTTATATTCAGCTGTGCCTTTTGTATGTGTTTAACAACTTGGAACTAACTGCTCTTCTCAGTGATAGGACATCCTCTTGTTGGTGAATGTTTTCCGAGGGACAAAGAGTGACCAAGACGTTGCCCTTAGGGAAGTTGGGATGCCATCCTAGAAGTCTAATAAAAGTTTTACTGACCCCTGGTGGAAGACACAGACATTCGGCCCTGCCGGCTGGTCTTGGTAGCTTCTGGTTCCTCCAAAGACTTTGATCCCTTTAGCAGTTCATGTGCCACACAGCCCCTGCCCTCTACAGACTCAAACTTCAGGGGGAGAAGCAGACGTGGACAGCAATGATCGTAATAAAATGGCCCCGCGGTGTCATTAACTAGAGGAGGAAGTGGCTACATTTGTGTGGGTTCCTATTAACTGTGTGTGGAATCCATTTATAGATGAGTAACTGAGGGAAAATGAGAGATGGAAATGTCAACCATGGAAGGTGATGAAATCAGGAAGTCACCCACGATTCCTGCCAATTTTTCCCATTAGACTGTAACACGTTTTATTATGCAATAGTCTGTCAATGCTCCCTTGACTCCTTTCTTTTTCTTTTTTAACTTCTGATACTCAGTAGAATCAAGTTTGTCTTACGTTCTGTCAGCAGATTTTTTTTTTTTTAATCATCTGGTGCTTCTAGCTTACTATGGTACAATAATTATTGATGCTCACAATGATAACCGTGAGACCCTGTAGGATCTCAAGGTAACTGCCAACTCGCTGGAGGGAGGTTAAATCATGTCCAGTCCTATTTCAGTGTTTGAAGTGCATTTCATGATTGTCAAAAATCATTTAAAGGTGGTGATCCATGTATAGCATATGGGGTAACTTGTTATTAGCACGGTGATAAGATGAACTCTAGAGGTAGTTGTCTGAATGGTTGGTGCCTTGTATACTCCAAAGTTGTCTGATCAAATTTCTTCTATATCTATGAACCCCAGATTCTTGAGGTCTTAAGGGGAAGTCTCCAGGTCAATTTCACGGAGACTGTTGCCTTCCTAAATAAGTAAAAATGCACAAATATGTCTACAGAAGTCTGCATGACTGGGGATTCCTTCTGAAAACTTGCAGTCTGAACAAACAAAACCATTCCTCTAATTATAAACTCTACACAACTTTAGGTCCACCCTGAGACATCAACTTCCCAGCGATTCTGCCTCAACTTCTGTCTCTTTACACTGCTGTATTCTTCATTTCCCAGAGACTGATCGCACTGTGGAAGTGCAGATAGCTCAGGAACTATCAGAAAAAGGTATGAAGAAGACTAGTATTGAAATATATTTTGATATATTTATATGTAAGCTTTGTCTCTCTGAAAATCTGAATATTTAAATGTCACAAAAGCAGACTAAAAATATACATTCTGGCTTTGAGTAAGCCTTGAGAAGGGAATTGCCCACAGAAGCATAATTCACGATTTCTCTACTTATTCTCCCCTACTGGGGATTTTAGCCTGGGTTAGCCTACCTTAGCTGCTGGCCCAGTAATTCCTTATCACGTGGGAAAAATGCAGACTTTAGTCCCATTTAAGCCTGGAGAAGCCTGGTTCCCTTCTTGTTCTTTTAGGCCTGTGGGGACTTGTTGCTAATGGGAACCCCCAGCCGAAGACTGCTCCAGGCGCATTGCAGATGGGCCTCACTGCTTTGTAAAACTTCTCTTCCCGCTACCTCTTGTCCCCCACCCCACCCCCAGCAACTTCTCCATCTAAGCTCAAATCTGACCTGTCACCCCCCCTTGGCTTGTCTGCTCTTGGAATTCCTTGCAACAGGAACTGCCAATTGTTATAAATTACATACTGCTTTGACAAGGAGAATGTTAATCCCTTGGAGTCTAAGAAGAGACCACCAAACCTGTTTTTGAGGGTGAGGTCACTCACATCAATTGGAGGTGGTGGGCCACTCAACTGCAGTCCTGACCCCCTTTCTTGCGAGCAGCATGGGGGACCCCTGGATGGGGGAGGTGGCCACTGAGAGTGAGCTACCACCTGGCCAGAGCCCAGTTCCCGCGCTCATGGATACTGTCTCCTGGCTGTGACCCTGAGAACCTTTCTGATACTTCCCTGTCTGGTCTGGGGTTATAGTGTCAGTCTTACCGTTGTTCAACTGTAAACACTTCTATTTGTGCAGAGTATTTACTTAATGAGCTGCGTTCCACTGGACGCAGGACAGTAGAGTAGTTGAACACAAGAGCTTTGGAGTCTGACCACCTGGATTCAATCATGGTCCGACACCAGACTGGCTGGGTCTCTAGGCAAATTAATTAAGGGCCCTAAGCCTCGGTTTCCCCATCTGCCCCCCCCCATGATAGTAACTACTTCAGATGTATACGAAATAATTTCTATACAACAATTCAGTGCCCAGCACCTAGGAGGAAGGACTTAGTAAATGTTAAATCGTATAATGGCCTCCCCCTCCCTCCATCCCTTCCCAATTCCTTAGCAGCCCCTTAGAGTAAAAGTGACTCCGTTTCGCATTCTGTTTTTTCAGCAGTTTTGTCTCCCAGAATTTGAATTAATGTCCTTCATGATTAAGATTGACATTTCAGCAAATCATGCTCAAGTGTTCCAGTGGCTGGGAAAGGACATGTTCATTCATTCATTTATCCACTCTAAATATTTATTGAATGCCTACTATGTCCCAGGGAGGGCACCGGGCACTGGGCATGCACCACGTGAGGAAAAGGGACCACGTGTTAGCCCTTAGAGTAAAGGCTGCTCAGGGAGAGGATAGTGAACAGGATAATAAACAAACTGAGTAAGTGTCAAATTCTCATGCTGCCCAGGAAATGAATAGTGCCCTGAAATGGAGGCATTATTTAAACAGCGTGACCAGGAAGACTTCCTTGAGGAGGCATTTAAGCAGATACAAGAAGGACTGGCAAGGACTGGGAGGTGCGGGGGGAGGGGGTGGGGAGAGAAGCTTTCAGAGAGACAAAGAGCAGATGCCAACATCTGAAGGCCAGATAAACTAGGCTGCCTGATGTAGGCACAGGAAACAGGACCGAGGGGCTGGAACGTGGTCAGTAAGACACCCAGGTCCTGCATTCAAGCAGCTTCTGTCAAAGGAAGCTCTTTGGGATGATAGCTTTGTCAGTTTTCCATATAAAAGGAAGCTCTGGGGCACCTGAGTGGCTCAGTCGGTTAAGCGTCTGCCTTCAGCTCAGCTCATGATCCCAGGGCCCTGGGATCGAGCCCCGCATCGGGCTCTCTGATCAGTGGAGAGCCTGCTTCTCCCTCTGCCTGCCACTCTGCCTATCTGTGCTCTCTCTCTATCTCTCTGTCAAATGAATAAATAAAATCTTTAAAAAAAAAAAAAAAGGAAGCTCTGGAGACTCAGAAGAACTGAGGGGAGTCGTTGTGGGGAATGAAGCCCATATCCTCGATTCTTTTCCGACCCTCCAAGCACCCCATTTAGTAAGTCTCTCCTTAATGCCTTCATCCATGATAGAACTGACATCTTCTGGGCTCCGGAAGTCAATCCCAGCATCTTTAAGCCATTATTGTGTTTATTCTATATGCCTATCTCCCTTCTGGGACAAGAGTCCCAGGAGAAGCAGACCATGTCTTATTATCTTTGTAACTCCACCATCTAGAATTATGCTTGACCCTTAGCTGATGCCTTTACATGTTTGTTGAATGAATCTTCCCTAAGGTTATTGCACTCACTGTTGCCAGGCAATATGCTAAGTGCTTTAAATATATTAAGTCAACTAATCCTCTTTATATTACCTAAAGATATGTACTATGGTTAACATCTTGCAGAAGAAATGGAGGCATGGAGAGGTTACGTAACCTGTGAGCTCTTATAGCTGAAGTAGTGGAGCTTGGACTTGAACCCAGGCAGGCTGGTGCCAAAGCCCCAGCTCTTCACTGAGTCACAGCAGTGCTTTTCAGACTGCTGGGCATGAAAAGCAACTGAAGAACATGTCAAAATACACATTCCAGGGCCCCCCTTACGGAGTTTCGGATTCAGCAGTTGTGTTAGTATCTATTGTTGCCTAACCAATTAACCCGAAATCGAGACTTAAAACAGCACGTTTCTTATCGCTTAGTTTCTGTGAATCGGTAATCCAGGCACAGCTTAGCTGGGCTCTGGGGCTCAGGGTCCTTCACAAGGCTGCTGTCGGACCTCAGAGGCTGCTGTCTTCTCACAGCTTGACTGGGGAAGGTCCGATGCCACGCTCACTCACATGGCGGCTGGTGGACCTCAGGTCTTCACAGGCTGTTGGCCTAAGACATCAGTTCCTTGTCCCCCGGGGCCTGCCCAAAAGGCTGTTCGCAACACAACAGTTGGCTTCTCTCAAAGTGAGTGAGTGAGAGAGCGCATCCAGGACTATCACCAAGTCTTTCTGTAACCTTCTCTAGGAAGTGACATCCCATCACTTCTGCCTCGTCTTAGACATTGCCTCCCACGGTAGTATGGGGTGGGACCCAAGAACACTTTTCTACCAAGCTCTTAAGAGATGATGACGCAGCCAGTAGAGGACCACACTTGGAGTCGCACCGGTATGCTGTACGGGAGGGGAGGGGAGGCAGGGAGGGAGGGCATGAGCACACCAGGGAATACGTATCCCTGATACTGACTGTATTTACATACGGCCTCTCTCCATCCTGGCCAGTCCTCATTGCCAACTGCACCCTCCTCATGGCCACCTATACCCCCTAGACTCTGGCAAAAAGCATCAAGATGTTGACTATGAACCTAGGAAACCGGTCGTCCAGGATGTCACTCTCGCTCCTTGGATAAGGATGGTCGGACCTGAGGTGCATACATCCTGTCTTCCACGTCCCATGGTCTTACCGCCAAGGGATAGAAAACATTTCCCCGACAGCCAAAAACCTGGCCTAGTGAGGTACAGTCTCACAGAGCAAAGAGGGATGGTTTTTAGAGATTCTCCTTCCTGATTCCTGCTTTTAAGAAAGTGCAGTGAGGGGAGTGCACTTTAACCCCACTGGGGTCTCTAAGAGCCTGACCAAAGAGTGACTGCCAAATTGAAGCGGACTTGCTCTTCCTGCCCAAGTGAAACTTGGCCCTTCAGTTGGTCCTTCCCATGGAGCAACTTCTCTTGCTTCTCAACCCAAGGCTGTTGGACCCCCTGCTTCCTGAAAGAGGCAAAAGGCAGCTCCAGAGCCACGGCCTCAAGCTCTCTGGCAACCAGAAACTTCGTGCACCACACTTCTCCTTCCCAGCCTGGAAGGAGGAGTATTTGCTGGAGCTGAACAGCTGCTCAGGGTGCAGGGAGGCGAATGTTACTAAATATATGTTCTTATTGTACACTGGCATGTCAAGAAAAATTGTATCTCCTTGTTCTCCACTTGGGTGTTCTTTAAAAAAAAATTCACACAAGCACAGTGCACCTCTCAACTCCTGCCCCTGACTGAAGAATCCAATTGTAGCCTAATTTATTGTTCTCCCCACACCCTTAAAATAAATGCCCTCTTGTCACATTCCGACAGCTTCTGGTGCATTCTACCACTCCCACTACATACACGGCTAGGTCTCTGAGTCTCTTAGCCTTCCAGGCTTGTTTTCAACATCAGCCTTTCTCAGGGTGGCAGTCGGGGTAACGTGCCCGAGGCTGCCAGGGAGGGAGTCTCTTTAAAATGCAAGCAAGGGGCGCCTGGGTGGCTCAGTTGGTTAAGCCTCCAACTGTCGATTTTGGCTCAGGTCATAATCTCAGGGCCATGAGATCCAGCTCCCCATCGGGCTCTGCGCTCAGCATGAAGTCTGCTTCTTTTCCTCTCTCTCCCTCTGCCTCTCCCCTCACTCATTCACTCTCTCTCTTTCTCTCTCAAATAAATCTTTAAAAAATAAAATGAAATAAAATGCAAGCAAGTTATCCCCAAGTTAAGGCGTTCTGTCGTTCCTGCCTAAGCCATAAATCTATTTCCAGAAAACTACAGAAATAGTACATGTATTATAATGCGTATGACATTTGTGTGTGTGCGGAAGTAGGGCCTTAAATCAGATCATTAATATTATGATGTTTGGGATGTTTCTGTTAGGACGCTCAGTTACTCAGTTCATTCTTTGGCCAAGACTCTGTAGTAATGCTGCTCTAATCTTATTTCAATTGTTGATTTACACACCAGAAGCCTCAGAAGGCTGTTAATCTCATAAGGACAAGGATGATCTATGTTTCACCTCTGTCTCCTGGGCACCCAGCACGGTGCCTGACACACTGTTCAGTGCTCCTTCACTGTTGAGTGAATGAATGGAGTGAATCCCTAATTTAACATAATGCCAGTTTACTAAGAGGTTTAGGAAGAGAAAATAATTTTTTTAAAAGATTTTTATTTTTAAGTAATCTCTACACCCAACGTGGGGCTCGAACCCACAATCCCAAGATCAAGGGTCACATGCATGCTCCACTGACTGAGCCAGGCATCCTGAGAAAAGACAATTTTTAAGTTAAGTTTTTAAAGGGTTGGAAACAAATAGCACATGAACATTAATTAGCCTGAAAAGTCATCTTTGAAATGATACCCGCCAATAGAATGGGATTTTCTTTATAATAAGTTGATTTTCGCTCATTTTTCAGGGTTGCTTAGAATCAGTAGAAGACGGCACACATTTAGAATTACTACATTACTTCTGTAAACCCATTTGCCTTATTCTCACTAGGTTTACTACTGGCTAGGCCTTATTTTCAAGACTAACTCCTTCACCCAAGTGTTCAATTTATTTGGCTCCACAGAGAGGTCATTAACTGTCCCAGAATGAGTGTGCCTACAGTAACGAAGTGGCCTCGTGGCCACCAAGTTCTGCATCCAGCCATCTCCTTGGCCCTGCTCCAGATCTCCAGAGGTGGCTGGGCTCAGAGGCAAGCTGCCAAGGCCCAACGCTGGGTGTGCACGCGTGACTCCTCCGGCTTCATGGCCAATAACATCAATAAACTGCTTTCCACTTTAAACCTTTTAAAATAAAGGTTTCTCTTGTTGGACAAGAAAAGATGAAATTTACTATGAAACTATACTGCCAAAGAAAGCCAGTTTTACCCTTCAGAAGCTGAAATGACTTTTCCTCCAATAACTCTGCAGTCTGAGAGTGATTTGGCAGCACTGACAGCCCCATGGTCAACAGAAAAGAGGGAGTCTTCTCTCCCCTCCCCCACCCCGCCGGCCCTGGGCCCCCTCTCCAGCTACAGGCGTGTGTCTGGCCAACCACAACATGAACACATCTTCGCTGGTGGAAGGGATGCACATTTCTATATATTCCTTGTCCTCCTGCAGGGATGACTTTCAGCATCTTACAAACAAACAACAAATGATATATTTTTTAAAGTTTCTAATTTTGTAGCAGAAATGATTTATAAAGAGCAAACTTTAAAAAACAGACTAACAAAATATGATAGTAGTAGAGAATTATACTTTTTTGTGCTCTGGCTAGTTTCTGATTCAAGTAACAGCACACTCAAACCCAAAGGGGCTTGAATGAAAGTCTTATCACTAGCCTCTCACTTAACGGGTGGTCTAGAAATTGCCATTGGTGGATGAAGCAGGGCAGCACTACCAGGAAGAATCCAGGCTTTTTCGGCTTCCCACTTTGCCATTTTTTTTCCGATTTTATTTATTTATTTATTTATTTATTTGGTAAACTACACCCAATGAGGGGCTTAAATTCACTACCCTGAGATCAAGAGTTGCATGCTCTATGGACTGAGCCAGCCAGGCACTGCCCCACCCCCTGCCATCATTTCGCCATTTTTAATGTGTCAGTGAAATCTGCAATAATGCTACAGTATGTCTACACCAGCTCCAGGCATTTGGTCTTCACATAACCCCAACCAAAAGCAGGAAGCAAGGGGAACCACGGCAGCTTCTGCTGGTGCTGTTCTCTTTCTCAGTAAAGAGGACAATTGTCCCAGAACATCCCCCCCCCCCCCCCCGCCAGCCTTCTGTTTACGTTTCATTGAGCAGAAACAGGTTACATAGTTACCAGTCACCAGCAAAAGAGAATACCATGACCATGGTAGGCTGTATTCATCCAGGTTCTGCAGAGAAACAGAACCAATAGAAGATATACATACATATATATATATATATAATATTTTAAAATATATATTATTTTATATATAAATATATTAATATAAATATATAAAATATATATAATATAAATATAAAAATGTTATATATAAATATAAAATATATGTTATATATTTTTATATTTAAAAATATATATTAAAATATATATATACTTACTTATAAAGAGATTTATTCTAAGGAATTGGCTTACGTGATCATTGAGGCTGACAAGTCCTAAGATCTGCAGTCAGCAAGCTGGAGACCCAGGAGAGCCAATGGTGTATGTCCCAGTCACAGTCCAAACCTGATTTGGTTTGGCAAGAGAAGACAGTCACAGATTTGGTTTGGCAAGAGAAGACAGTCACAGAGACAGAATTTGCTTTTACTCTGCCTCCTTGTTCTAGTCAGTCCTTCAATGGATTGGATGAGGCCCACCCACACCAGGAAGACCAATCTGCTCTACTAGGTCAACTGATTCAAATGTTAATCTCATTCACAGACACACCCAGTGTAGTCAAACATCTGGGCACCCCACAGCCCAGTCAAACTGACACAAACTTAACCATCACACTGACTCAGACTAAGAATAGTCAATCAGAGCCGAGCCTACTTTCCCTAGCATGTCACTGCTCAATATCCAAACAAGATATGGATTGTGTTAGCAGGGAAGAAAAAGCGATAATGCGGAGGCCACAGATGGTTTCTTCTGCAGTTACTTATGTGTTTATGAAAATTAAGATTTTAAAAGCAGGTTAACAACAAACCCCAAAGAAATGTGGGTCATACCGTCATCTCACCGGGGCATCCTAAAATGAGAGTAAATGGCATTTAGCGGGGAGGTGGGTCATTTGGGTATGGACATGCTTGAGGGCTCCTGGAAGATCTATTGGTTTGGGGTCTAGTTGCTTCTCTGGGCTACAGTGTGTCTAGTTTTTGAATATACCCTATTGCATCCCATTTGTATATTTAAACTAAAATAAAAGTATTTCTTTGAAAGCAATTTTAGTATTATCTGCATAATCTTCCATTTGCCTTCACTTAGAAAAAGCTGTTTTGCTACAATAACTTGGGACTCTGTGACAGGTATACGCATATAGCTGTATCTGTATCTACAGTCACCACCTTTTCTATACCAGCATCCTCCTCAACAAATCTTCCTAATTTTATTGTCTTTTTCCAAAATGGAGGCTGTAGGTGGAAGTCAGGAAGAGTTGAATTTCCAGATGACTGAGGCATGGTAGAAAGAAATGCAATTCTTTAAATAATTTTAGTAAATGGCTAAATGCCATTTACTCTCATTTTAGGATGCCCCGGTGAGATGACGGTATGACCCACATTTCTTTGGGGTTTGTTGTTAACCTGCTTTTAAAATCTTAATTTTCATAAACACATAAGTAACTGCAGAAGAAACCATCTGTGGCCTCCGCATTATCCCTTTTTCTTCCCTGCTAACACAATCCATATCTTGTTTGGATATTGAGCAGTGACATGCTAGGGAAAGTAGGCTCAGCTCTGATTGACTATTCTTAGTCTGAGTCAGTGTGATGGTTAAGTTTGTGTCAATTTGACTGGGCTGTGGGGTGCCCAGATGTTTGACTACACTGGGTGTGTCTGTGAATGAGATTAACATTTGAATCAGTTGACCTAGTAGAGCAGATTGGTCTTTCTGGTGTGGGTGGGCCTCATCCAATCCATTGAAGGACTGACTAGAACAAGGAGGCAGAGTAAAAGCAAATTCGATCCATTTGCTTTGTTGGGGGGAACACCTCTTCTCATTAAAGAATACCCTCAGAATACCATTGTGAGGAGAAAATGACCTAACAAGAATAAAGTACGGTGTACTGTAGGTAAGCTTCAAAAAAAATGTTATTTATTATTATCCTGATGCTAAAAAAAATAACACTTGTTCAGAAAAAACTATTTTTACAAGTTATACGTTACCATAGAAAATTCAGAAAATGTAGATAAGCAAAGAGATGATACAAATGACCTGCAATTTCATCATCAAACATCTTTCCATTCATATTTATGCATTTTTGAATAGGAGTAAGATGATATTGAATAATACCGTTTTGCAACTGAAATCCTCTGTTACAGTATATTTCACACATTATTTCATATTGATATAAAGTTTTACTGCGTGATTTTTTGTGTTCATATAGTTGCTCCACATTTTGCTTAAGCAATCCCCTATTGGACATTTAAGCTATGAAAATCTTTCTACATAAAAAGTAATCCTATGGTTCAGAACTTCGCAATATTTAGAGTTTCTCATACTCCAGTAAGTATTCCCATTGACAGCAGTGTCCCCCATTCTAGCAACTGAGGAATGCACAATCCTAGTGTGCTCTTTAGACTTCTTCCAATCCCTTCTTCCTTAGTGTGAGTATTACTAATGGGGTGTTGAATTGCTCTTATCCTCAAATATGTTTCCAGAGCATTCAGAGTACTGAAAGACCTATTCCCACCTCAGCTCCATAGTAACTCTGGAAGCAACTGGTGGGGGGGGGGGGGGGCAGGGACCTGGCAAAATGCAACACTGTTAGCAGTGTTTATAGAGAGTTTCTAGAACAAGAATTTCTAGAAATCTGGAGAGAGTCCCCTGGGCACAAAATTACAAATGGCTAGTGCAAAGCCAGCAGACCACCTGGTGCATTCAACAGCTCTTAGGAGCCACTTCCTGGAGCCATCTTAAATTCTCCCCTTCCACTGCAACTACTGGAGCCAAATGTAGGTTTTAATCCAAGGAGCCTTAGAAGACAGATTTACTCGGGTATATTTTCATTACCAAAACTACAGCATATGTTTGGGTGATTTCAGGATGTGAGCACTTATTAATCAACAAGTATTTATTGTGTATTTTGGGGTGAGAGAGGATACCTCTCGTGCATATCCCATTCATTAGCCTGAGTCATACAATTTATCTGAATAATTTCCACACTGACAGAATTGGCATTTTTGTTACCTATTTATTAGTCTCATTTTTTAATGTTTTTATTTTTCTTTCTGAGATTTCTTTTGAATATGAAAATATGATTATGTAAGTCAAGCACCTGGCTCAGTGCCCCATGTAGTAGGCACTCAATAAATGATATTTCTCTTTCCTTTTCTGCTCTTACAGCTTATAAAGCATTTTGATGTCCATCATTCGTTTGGTCTTCTCAACCCTGAGAGGGAGGTGGCACACTCTGTATCCATTCTATGTGTGAGCAGGTACTTAAATCTAGCTGTGTTAATCCTACTTCCTGTTTCAGATTATGAATTATTTCAAAACAAATGCTTTCCCCATGTTTGTTTCCATCAGATAGCTCAACGTGTCAGAGTTCAATAAATAATACATAGCAATGGTGGGAATTTTTTTCCTATTGAAATCCATCTGAAATGGGGGTGGTGGCTGTTTTTTGCCTCCAGAAGTTTTGCTGCTGATAGAAAAAGACAAAGTACCCTTTCTAATGTGAATTTATGGAATGCTCGTCTGCCCATAAAAAATTATTCTCCAGCTTAGAGCAATTAAAGTGGTCTCTCTCCTCTCCAAATTAATGTAATTAATACTATAGTCTTGGTTGTTTATTATGTCTTGATAATATCACAAGGGAATGAAAATATTGGCTCTTTTATCCCTTTAAATAGCTGAGATGGAACTGTTGGAGCTCTAATGTTACAACAGCTGTTTCTCATGTACCAGAATATAATTGTTTGGTACTGAGGTTACTAAATTGGAAGAAATTGACTTTGGTTTTATATGCATGCCTACTTTTGGTGGAAGGAAAGATGGGAAATGTTAGCTTTCTCTTGTAATGAAAAGGCAAAACCTTCCCCAATGAAATGGCAGCTTCCGGGTCACATCTGTGTAATTTTCTTTACCAACCCACTGTCTCTGGGTTTGCTGGATAACACGGCTGGGAAAGCAAGACAATTCTAGCTTGCTTCCCTCCTAATTAGCTCTCAACCCAACACAGCTGGTCGAAATGCATCAGGGCTTTCCCACGAGGGCCTCTTTCTGGAAGTCATTGTAAAGTGGTCTGGTCTCCAATGGCAAATCCAATAGGGGATTTGAGACCATAATTATCCCAAATAATCTGTAGAAGGGAGATTCTTTTATCTGAATATCTTCATGGCTTAGGGCACTTGTCCTCAAAGTGTTGTCCCTGGATCTGCACCATCAGCATCACCTAGGAATGGGCTAAACATTCAGATTATCAGGCCCACCCTATAACTATTGAATCAGAAATTCGGGAAGAGGGAGAGAGGAACTAGCGATCTATGTTTTCACAAGCTCTCCACGTGATTCTGAGGCACACTGAACTTTCAGAGCCCTGGGCTGAGGGTCTCACCAGGTTTTCCTGGTTTGTGATGGCCCACCACCAGCTCAGCTACTGCCTAACCTCTGTTAGGCTCTCAAAAAGTAGAGCCTATGGCAAGTGCATACTCCAGCTCACAGACTCACTCTCTCACTCACTGTCACTCTCTTTTCCTCATTTCATTTCTAGATTTACACCACCTCAATCTTTCATGCCCCCGAGAATCATACGGCAATCTGGTTAACATGCGGGTTCTGATTTAGTGTGGCCAGAGTAGGGCCTGAGAGTCTGCCTTTCTACCAAGCTCCTAGGGGCTGCTGCTGGTCCAGAGAACACACAGAGACTGGAGGGACTGGCATCGAATTGTGAAACCGAGTAGGCACAGGAAAAATGACAGACAGTTCTAAAGGACTTGCCCGTTGATCAGCGCAAAAATGAGAGATCCAAGTAATAAATAGGATAAGTGTTTATCAGATCAGGACTTAAAGGGGCTTGGACGGGATCTTTCCATTGCAGAAATGTTCTTTATGTCTGCTTTCTTCCTTCCTGTGCTTCCTGGGACCCTCCCTCCTTCCTCCCTCCTTCCTCTGTCCTCCCACACAACACCCTCTCCCTCCCTTTCCTTCCACTGCCCCACCCACACTTTGCTCACCTGCCTGTTTTCAGTCTGAAGCTGGCTTCATTGTTGATCCTCACACCAGTCCTCATGAACTGAAAGCTGGAACCAGTACCAACACCTGGGACCGGATCTAGTGGGAAAACCATAGGGTGGAAGTTAAGGAGACGGAACTTTGCCACCCAGAGAAGCTTTTCCAGTTGCAAATCCAGTTGCTCAGACTGAGTTCTGATTTCCCTGGTGTTCTCCATCCAGGGAAATACAGCTTCTCCTTCAAGTCTCTCCGCTTAGACTGGAAAGAAATTAGGTATAATGTTGGATTCTTCCAGCAGCTTCCAGATTGGCAAGTTTCCTTTAAACTTTGAAAATTACTTCGAAGTTTCCCTTTGAGGAAAACTGGTGGTATGCACAGCTGATATCTTTGCTCCTGGTTATTGCTCCCCTAGGCTAGCTGCAGGTATGTAAATTGTGTGTGTGTGTTGGGGGGGGTCACTTTGATGTCTGCTGGGGAACAATGGCAGGAGACTTTAGAGAAGTGAAAAATAAAGCAAATGGGTGGGGCGCCTGGGTGGCCAGCCACTTGAACGTCTGACTCTTGGTTTCCGCTCAGGTCCTAAACTCAGGATCTCAGGATGGAGCCCCTGTGATTCTCTCTCCCTCCGATCATGCTCTCTCTCTCTCTTTCTCTAATAAAAAAAAAAAAATAAAGCAAAGGGCTGATCTTTGCAAAGGTCAACAAGGAA
Organism: Neomonachus schauinslandi; assembly: GCF_002201575.2. Taxonomy (NCBI): domain Eukaryota; kingdom Metazoa; phylum Chordata; class Mammalia; order Carnivora; family Phocidae; genus Neomonachus; species Neomonachus schauinslandi. Next base: position 166,905,582 of record NC_058406.1, read on the forward strand.
GAAAACCCAGGGCTTGCCGTATGGATAAATTCTTACATGATTTCCTCCTGCCTCCTTTTCCTCCCTCATTTCTTTGGTGGTTCTTCTTCCTGTCTCCCACAAGTGCTTATAATAATTACCCTATAGCCTTATTGAATTATCAGGGTGTGAGAAGAAGCATCAGCTTAAATTTAGAAACAAAGGTTTCCCTTCTTTACTGTGATCTTATACTCTATAGGTTAACATAATGCCACCCAACAACCATTTAAGAATACACATGAAGAGTGGTTGCAAAAGTGTAGAAAGCATTTCTCTTGACCATAAAAGCTAACTTCTTTCTTCTAGTGGAGATAAGATTAGAGGGAAATGTAAATATCAATATTAGAATGAGCCAACAGGAAGAGGTTCGGGATGGACATCTGCGTGAGATGCGGGAATGAGGAACAGAGTGAATAGAAGGAAACTTGATTTGGAATATAAACAATAAGGAAGGCGGTGGCATGGAGTGGTGATGAGAGCATGGGTCTTGGGGCGCCTGGGTGGCTCAGTCGGTTGAGCGACTGCCCTCAGCTCAGGTCATGATCCTGGAGTCCCGGGATCGAGTCCCGCATCGGGCTCCCTGCTCGGCGGGGAGTCTGCTTCTCCCTCTGACCCTCCCCCCTCTCATGTGCTCTCTCTCTCTCTCTCTCTCTCTCATTCTCTCTCTCAAATAAATAAATAAAATCTTTAAAAAAAAAAAAAGATAGATTTAGGGGCACCTGGGTGGCTCAGTCGGTTAAGCGACTGCCTTCGGCTCGGGTCATGATCCTGGAGTCCCGGAATCGAGTCCCGCATCGGGCTCCCTGCTCGGCGGGGAGTCTGCTTCTCCCTCTGACCCTCCCCCCTCTCATGTGCTCTCTCTCTCTTTCTCTCTCTCAAATAAATAAATAAATAAATCTTAAAAAAAAAAAAGAGCATGGGTCTTGGAATATGGATTGTGATCGCCTGTGAGTGAGTGACTCTGGGCAGGCTGTCGTCAGTGCATTTCCAAGGGAGAGAGTGTGTAAAAGCACTGCATAGGTTAGGAAATAAGTGCAGGCAATAGAAACCACTCCAGGTATTTCAAGCAGAATAGGATTTAAAATAGGGAAATAAATGGTTACAAAACTGGTTACAAAAAGGAAGACAACAACTGAAAACTGGGGCCACCGCAAGGCTTCCCGGCTTCTTCAGCAGCTGTCCCCCCTCAATCCCCCCGCCCCCCCATTGAGGAAGTTGCAGGAAAACCACTCTCACCATCACCATTGCTTTGCAGCATCAAATCTGGCTCCCAGACCAGCTGTCCTGGTCACTGCAAACGCTCCCACTTGATGAGAATGTGCCTCAGCCAATACCCACACCGAAGAGGACTGGACTTTCTACTGACCAGTCTCAGGAGAATACGTCTCATTGGCAAACCCTAAATTGCATCTAGACTTAACAGCGAGGACAGGCTGGGGGATGAAGTTTTCAGCTTTCTGGTCTGTGAGGTGTAAGGAAAACTGGAGATAGAGGTGTGGCGATGGATGCTCTTGGTATCTAGTATAAGAACCAAGTGCAGGGCATGGAATCAAGAAACACTCATCTGCATGAGAGGAGCAAGTCATGTTGGGTGAAGTCAGCTCAGCAATTGGTGTCAGGGTTTTGGCAGATAATAAAAAAAAATATTTCCTTTAAGCTGAAGGGAACTCCAGAGATAGAAGGAAAGGACTGTCACAAGAAACCGGCGGAGAAGGAAATATAATGGCATGCTTCTCCCATTCATCCAATGGAAACTAACAATGGCTTCCATTCTGCCAGCTAAGGTAGAGACGATGCTATCACAGCTCGCTCACACCCCTAAAGCCAGATCCCCACGTCTTCCTCCTGCTTATCCACCAAAAGACTGAGGCCCCTTTTCCATTAGCTCTCATGCAAACTCTATCAGCTGGGACTTCCCCTTCCTGCTCAACCCCCTAGGGTGATAAGCACATTTTCCGGCAGCTCTGGAGTCACGGCTGCTTACAGAGACCGTGCCAATCCAAACAAGTCCAGCTGGAAGGCGCTGCCTCCCAGCCTTCCTTCCCTCTCTCCTCCTCCCAACTGAAACCACAGAGGCTTCTGAACTTCATGACAGACAAGAGCGAAAGCAAGAGAAGCAATTCCCACTTTCCAGGGAGCAGCACAGATCTATTAGAATGGTCCCAATCCTATTCTTTAAAAAACTTGGACACTCCCGAAAATAGCACAACTGAAGTAGAAGAATGAACAACTGGAGTGGAAGACTAGAGAGCACAGGGCACTGGAATACTAGAGCCCAGCCAACATGTTTTCACACTCCCACCTCAGCATCCCCTCCACAGAATCTGGGAGTCTCTTTCTTGTATCTTGCGGTTTCCCTGTGCCGAGAACAGGATCTGGGATGTAGCAGGCAATGACTCATTGTGATGGAGGGTACTGTGTCACAGAGAAGTCATCACTCAGCATTTGCTCACCTACATTCTCTGTTTGGATTTGCAGTTTGGATCAGTCTGTGCGATTAGTTCTGGCCAATAGGCTATGAGTGGAAATGACATGTGTCACTTCTAGGGTAGGGCGGTTAAGAGCTCTGAGCTTTCTTCATCTCTCTCTTCCTTCTCTGCAGGAAACCTTGGAAACCACGTCTTGATTCACATACAGAACAACTCTGGACCTCTGAGTCATTGGAGGCCTCATCTTGCCCCACTGATCTGCATCAGATTTTACATGAGTTTTGCTGGGCTACCTCAGTGAGATTTCAGGGCTTACCTGTTACTGCAGCACAGCCTACACTCTCCTGACTAACAGACATGGACTCATTCATACATTAATTCAACAGATATTTATTGAACTCTCCAGAGTGTTAGTCGTAGAGGCAAGAATAAATTTAGGGACTGGCATAAAAGATAAGTTATAGAAATTCTAAGAGATTGTGAAACTCAAGATATACTGTCACTATTTTCCTGATTCAGGTTTTATGAAAGTCTTGGGATTTCAGTAGCTATTTGTATAATGGAACAGAAATACTTAGTAAATTGAGAGTGCTATATGCTTAGGGAAGACTCAAAAATGAAAACATCCTTACATCTCACGTGTCTTTCATTTTGCAAAGGCTATCAGGTGTATGATCTCATTAGATTCTTCTTCATAACTCTGTAAGGATGACAGGTTAGGTATTATTATTCCTGTATTACCAGGTGGAAAATGAAGCCTAGGCAGGAGAGGGCCAGATAACTCATCAGTAACAGCATTAGTCTCAAACCAAGGTCTTCAGTTTTGAGCCATTGTCCCATACACCAAGCTGCCTTCCACCAGATAACCTGATGTTTAACTTTCCATGAGGCAAAAATACAAGCACAGAAGCTGAGATGTAGGTTAAGAGGACAGGGATGAGATAGGAAGGAACTCGTAGTTTTGGCATGAAGAGTAAGAGTGTTAGTTCCAATTCAGTGAATAACAGAAGCCATATGGATTTTAAATGGAGCATCATCATACCTAATTTATCTTTGTGATTCCACTTGATGCCATGAAAATTATTAGGATGTGAGCAAAGAAGAAAGACCATATTTTGGCATTCAGATCTAGAGAACCATATCCAAGGAGAAGAAGAAAGGAGGGCTAGGAAGAGTCATGGTCCTGAACACGGTACTGGTCATACCTTACAACTGTTGCTGGAAAACTTTGGAAAAAAGACTCTCCCTGGGACAGTTCTCAATGGTATATGTTCTAGGATGACAACTCCAGCTCATTGTACCATGAAACAAGACCTTTTTAGGGGCAGCAGGAGAGCCGTACCAATCTTGTCACCCAAAAGATTTTCACTATATATTCAGAGATTGTAGAGACACATAAAAACCTTGGCACCTGATTAGGACAGTTTTTGCAAGTCAGCCACAGTGAGAGGCCATGCATCTCTCCTAGGCCCTTGAAACTCCTGTTTCCATTGCCCAAATTAACAAATGTTAGATGCAGATTCTGACTCTTCAACAGCGTAGAAGTCATGAACTGAAATGATACTAACCTTTGAAGAACCCATCTCAGCATTAATGCTGCAGCCAAATTCTACTTTTATCTCTATGCAGGGTCTACTTCAGCAACTTCGCTTCTATTCCTCTAGATGAGCTCTCTTGACTTATATCATCTAATGTCTCTCGATGCTTCAAACCCTAACTCAAGTCTCTCTTATGCTGGAACCTTCCCCTGACCATCCCTACCCACTTTAGACCATTCAGTTCACATCTATTGAGTGCTTACTTTAATGGGCAAACTGGCCTAGGCACTAGGAACACAATGGTAAATTGGACAGCTTAGATCCATGGGCTAGATTCCAGTGTAATAGACCAGAGTATTTGTTTCCTGTTTTCTGCTTCTACAACAAATTCAAGCACTCCTACATTGGCCCTTACAATACAATGCTTGGCTACCTTTGCATAAGTAAGCTCTTTGATGGCAAGGACCATACATGTCTTGTACATTTCTGATCCCTGCAGTGATGAATACTATCCTGTGTCATATACCTTGTGTGGGGGTGCAAGAGAGAGGAGAGTGAGGGAAGAAGAGGCATGTTTAGACTTCTTCTGCCTAGAGCACAGACACAGAGATTTGTTGGAATGATGAATAATCCATAGCAGGCTTGGACTAGGACCTATTTATTGCCAATATGATTTAAGAAGTGTGATAGGGAACCTCTTCTGGTTGAATAACTTAGTTCATACTACTTGTTTTAGCTTACCCATGGATACTACAGTAGGAAACCATGACATTAAGAACAAAAACCAGTGAACTCCCTAGGGCTGACTTTGAGTTTTGTGTTTTGAGGGCACAGCCAAGTCCTGTGATTACCTGCACATCTGATATTGGTAATCATTTGGGTGGCTGAAACCAACAGACACCCAGTATCTGTGAGTTCAAGTCCTCTTCCTTTTAGATAATGTTTTGCCGACTACTTTCTTTCTTTCTTTCTTTCTTTTTTTTTTTTTTTGAGAGAGAGAGAACACCAGTTGGTGGAGGGGGGCAGGGGCAGAGAGAGAGAATCTGAAGCAGGCTCCACGCTCAGCTGCAGAGCCCAATGCGGGGCTTGATTTCATAAGCCCTTGAGATCATGAGCTAAGCCGAAATCAAGAGTCGGATGCTTAGCAGACTGAGCCACCCAAGGGCCCCTTTGTAGACTTCTTATTTACAGAATTAGTTTTATAGGACTCTTAATTCAATTTACATCATTTTTTCACAACTGTAAAAAGATCTGACTATGGAATTATGATTAGTTTTAAAGCCGGAAGAGAACTTTATGGTTAAACCCCTCGTTTCACACGAGGACACTGCAGCCTAACTAACCTGTCTGACCATACATCATATGATCAACCAGCATCAGAAGCTGAATTAAAATGTAGGACTCATGATGCGTACCTGTGCCCCTCGCACCACATCACGGCGTGCTAAGTTAGGGAATAGCACTTGCTGGCAAAGTGTACCATAGCAACTTCCACCTATCTGTATTGTATTATAAATACCCAGGCTGAAGGAGTTTAGTGGTAATTTTCTAGAAATATGGCGTATAGACCTCAGAGAATCTATAGCAAAGGGGGTTCAAATCAAACCTATGAGAATTAACCCCCAACTTTCTGGGCAAGGGAAAGGTGGGAGTGTGCCAACCAGAGAGGAAAGAACATTGATTCCAGAAAAATGAGACAATATTCTAAAGCACTATGGAACGCAGAAGGCAGGAAGACATGAGCAGGACAAGGTCTATGCACAGTCTTTTCTGGGTCCCCCAGCCTAGAGTAGAGCACGTTAGTTATACACCCCCTTGGGTTTGTTTCCTGTGGCCTGCTACAACAAATTATGACCAACTTACTGGCTTAAAACCACAGCAGGGAGTTTGCTCACAGTTCTGGAGGCCAGAAATCCAAAATCAAACTGTTGGCAGGGCCCCATTTAGGGCTCACCTAGATAACCCAGTGTTGTTTATCTTAAGATCCTTAACTTAATCACATCTGCAAAGACCCGTTTTTCCAAATACGGTCATATTCAGAGGCTCCAGGGATTTACACAGATATCATTTGAGAAGGAGGCATTTTTTTGGCCCATTACCCCCCTTCACTTCTAACTTGATTGTACATATTCGTTATTTGGGTTATTATTTTTGATAGCCTCCCCCCCTTACTGTGAGTGTCCACGAGGACATAAACCTTGTCTGCTTTATTCACTGCCACTTCCAAAGCACCTAGCATAGTGCCTGGGACATAGTAGACATTTAATAAATGCTTGGGGATTAAAAGGAGGGAAGGAGGGAAGGAAGGAAAGGAGGGAGGGAAGGGGGGAGGGAGGGAGGGAGGAAGGAAGTATTAAAGATGGAGCCAGGAGGGTGGGAGGAAGGAAGGAAAAAAAATCAGAAGAGGAAGGGGTGAGCAAGGAAGGGGGGGGAGGAAGGTGGGGGGAGAGAAGGAGGGACGGAGATGAGAGCAAATATCTCCACATCTCACTACTAGTTCTTATGAGACGGGTAAAGGTGGGAGAAACAAGGATGAGTCTTAGAAGTTGAAGGTCACAATCAGCAAGTGATGGAGCTTGTATGTGAAATCCATTGTTATTCAGTACAAGCAGCCCTTGTAGATGCTGGGGGCTAGGTGAGAGTGGGAGGGATGGGGTACAGAGAAGTGTACAGTATGCTTGCCCTCAAGGAGTTCACCATCTACTGGGGGAGCTAGCTAGCTATACACTGCATATAGATGGTAGTGTGACAAGTACCAAATGAATAGAGCCTGGAGTTTGAAAGATTTTAATGCCTTTGGATTTTTATTCTATAAAACAACATTTAGATGAGATTTCCAGGCAAGAGCAGTAATATTTAAATTTTGCTATTTTGATAGTAAATAACAATTTTATAGCTATTGTGTAATTTTAAGTACAAATATCTATTATGACTCATACTCAGCTACATTAGCCCATGGGATTATCCTAAAGGGTAAATTACATACTTGGCATAAATCTAACCATTGGAAAATACCCACTTGAAAATGCACAATTATATCATTCCTGCGATTCATTTCATATATGAATCTGATTCTTCAAATCAGAATATTCTTGTTTTGTTTTGTTTTGTTTTTAGAGAGAGAGCAAGAGAGAGGGAAAGAGCATGTAGGGGGACAGAAGGGGGAGAGGGACAGGGAGAGAGAGAATCTTAAGCAGGCTCCACACTCAGCACAGAGCCCAATGCAGGGCTTGATCTCATGACCCTGAGATCTTGACCTGAGCTGAAATCAAGAGTCAGACGCTTAACCAACTGAGCCACGCAGGTGCCCCCAAATCAGAATATTCTTGACTGTTGACCAGCATCTGTGAACTGTACAAGATCAAGACATTACATCATGTTGAACACTATCTTGAGCATTCATTCAGTCATTCATTCAGTCATAGTTATTTATTGAGACCCTATTGTGTGTTGTTCTGGGAGCTGAAGATACAATTTGCATAAGAATATAGCCCTCACTTTCAGAGAGCTTATAGTCTGTGTTCATTGGGTTAACCAGAGAGTGGATGCAGTGACAAAGTTAGGAGAGCAAGAGGTACTGGAGAGTAACATCCTGGAACTGAAAGGGTGAGGAAACGCTTTCTCCCCAAAAGCAGATATGACACCATGGAAGCAAAGAGGAGAGAGGAAGTACACTGAGGCAAATCCTCTCCGGTCAGTGGAAGATCTGCTTGTTGTACTATGAATAAAGAGAACAGAGGGGCGCCTGGGTGGCTCAGTCGGTTAGGCATCTGCCTTCGGCTCAGGTCATGATCCCAGGGTCCTGGGATCAAGTCCCTCATGGGGCTCCCTGGAGCAGGGAGCCTCTTTCTTCTCCCTCTACCTGCCACCACTCCCCTGCTTGTGCTCTCTCTGTCAAATGAATAAATAAAATCTTAAAAAAAAAAAGAGAGAGAGAGAGAGAACAGAAGATGAGGCTCAAATTCAGGGTTTTTCTACCCCGTGAATGGGGTGAAGAAAGTTCTGAGTCTCATACAATCAAGTCTCTGAGTGCTGGCTGAGGGAGAGAGAGGCTCAGACCACAATGCAGAGCTGACGAAGTCTCAGGCAGCCCAGAGATTTCCCACCAGAAGCCCTGCGTTAGCCCCAGTACCCCCTTATGCTCAGTCCTTGGTTGGGGCTGCCCCAAAAGACCAAGGCCTTAACTTGAAAGTCGAGGTAGATCTGGAAGGCACTAACAGCTGGAGGCTGTCAGCTAACTGCCCTCCTCGCAGTTAAATATCAAGTTCTTTCTTGAAGGGAGATCAAAGTGATGCAACCCCACGGCTGCCACATGATGTGATCAGGAAGAAAGCAAATAAACAGGCAATTTAAATCCAGTAAGGATAATGATAGGGTGCCACTGGAGCTTCAAGGTGGAGCACCAAACGCAGATTTGGGGACAAGAAGACTTCCAAGAAGATGTAGTATTTAAGATGGAGCCAGGATTACAAGTAGGAGTCAGTCAAACGAAGGAGGCAGGGATGCCTAGCTAGGGCTCAGGGCAAGGAAACATCATGTACAAAGGCTTGTGGGAGAGGAAACAGCACATTTCAGGGAATGGCAGGGCCTACGGTTTGATTTTAGTGTTATGCTGGAGGGAGGTGGTAGCAAGAGAGAGAGCTGGAGAAGTAAGTAAGGGGTAAAGGATGGAGGGTCTTGTACACCGTGCTACGGAATTCGGGCAGCATAATCACATGCAAAATGGTCTGTGATTGGAACCCACAATGACCAACACTTTCTTCCAGTCAGTAGGGAATCCCGAAGACCCCATGTTCCAAGTCTCTGTATTTACTGAGACACTAGTGATCCTTATGAAAAGCCAACTATGTTACCTATGAGGAAGAATATAATTTATTATGGTCATTTTGTCCAATATTTTTATCCAAGGCCACCAGTTTACCCCCACTGGGAGGGAAATCACAGGACTGATGGGTTTTGGTTGGAGAGACTGGGACGCTTAGAATCATGGAACTCTCCGAAGCATCAGAGCAAGAATCTAAGGAACTATTCTTGGTTTTCAGTATCCCAGAAAAAACGGGCAGAGACAAGAATGTGTTTGCCTACTTCTAATTTAGAGAGCAGTGCTTTTATTTTTTTTAAGATTTATTTATTTGAGAGAGAGAGGAACGACACATGGGAGGTAGGGGCACGGGGGAGAGAGAGAATCTTGAGCAGACTCCCCACTGAGCTCAGAGCCAGATGTGGGGCTTGAGGTGGGGCTCGATCTCATGACCCTGAGATCACGACCTGAGCCGAAATCAAGAGGTGGATGCTTAACTGACTGGGCCACCCAGGTGCCCAAGGACAGTGCTTTTAAAAATGAACCCTGAGATTTCACTTCTATGATTCTATTCTGAAAAATAATCATAAATTTCAGGTTTTATAATGATTGCTGATGACAGTAATGATGGCTAACTTCTAGTTGGTGTTTGCCATTATCATGCTAAGTGCTTCATACAATGCTTAGAATGACCATATTGTACCTAAGAAGTAAGAATAGCATTAATTATGCCCATTTTCCTATCAGAAAATTAAAGTTGAGAGAGGTTAACATATTTGAGGTCACACAATATGCACAAAGAAAATAAACAAAACATTATTTTAAAAATTATTAATAATCTAAAGTCTAATAATCTAAATCTAATTCATTACATAAATTTTGGATATGTGTATTAAAAATGGTAAGTAATTACTAGAAAGATGTTTCAAGAAATTGTCTTTAATGACATTAACAAGTATTTATGGTATGGTTTTTAGTGAAAAGAATGGAATGCAAAATTATATATACAATATGATCTTCTTTTAAAAAACAGCTTCACTGATGTATAATTTACATACCATAAAATGTACCAATTTTAAGTGTACAATTCAATGATTTTTGGAAAATCTACAGCTATGCAACCATTACCACAATCCAGTTTTAGAATATTTCCATCATCCCCCTCCCGCCAAAAAATCTCTCATGCCTGTTTGTGGTTAATCCCTATTCCTACCCCCAGTCATAGTCGATTCAAACAGATTTTTTCTCTACAGATTTGCCTTTTCCGTACATTTTATATAGAAGGTATCATGTGACCATTTGCATATGGCTTCTTTCAATTAGCATAATATAATGTTTTTGAAATTTTTCCATGCTGTAGCATATATCATAGTTAGTTGCTTTTATGTGCTGGAGAGTATTCCATTATATGGTTATAACACATCTTATTTACCTATTCACCAGTTGGTGGATATTTGGATTGTTTCTTCTTCCTTCCTTCATTCCTTCCCCTCTCTCCCTCTCTCTGTTTCTTAGATGTCCCCGTGTGGAATTGCTGGGTAACATGGTAAATGTATGCTTAATTTTTCAAGAAATCACAAAACAGTTTTCAAAGTGGGTGTCCCATTTTACATTCCCACCAGTAATTCATGAGAATTATACTTTCTCCACATTCTCACCAACACCTGTGATTGTGTGTATTTTATTATAGCCATTCTAGTAGACGTGAAGCGATAGCTCCTTGTGGTTTTAATTTGCATTTACCTGAAGACTAATGATCTTGAACATTTATCTGCCATCTATATATCTTCAAATCTTTTGTCAATTTTTACTGGGTTGTTTGTTTTCTTATAACTGAATGTTGAGAGTTCTTTATATCTTGTGAGTACAAGTCCTTTATCAGAAATGATTTACAAATATTTTCTCTTCAGTTTGTGGCTTGATTTTTCCTTTTAGCAGAGTCTTCCAAGGAGCAGAAGTTCTTAATTTTGATGAAGTACAGTATAACAATCTTTTCTTTTTTTTTATTATGTTATGTTAGTCACCATACAGTACATCATTAGTTTTTGATGTAGTGATCCATGATTCATTGTTTGCGTATAACACCCAGTGCTCCATGCAGAACGTGTCCTCCTTAGTACCCAACAATTTTTTCTTCTATGGATTGTGCTTTTGGTGCTTGTCTAAAGAAGCTCTGATCAATCCAGGGTTTCAAAGGCTTTTCTTCTGTTTTCTTTAAGAAATTTCATAGTTTTCAGTTTTTCATTTAAGCCCACGATTCATTTTTAGTTATTTTTGTGTACAATATAAAGTATGTGCTGAAGTTCCTTATTTTTCATTTATTTTAATTTATTGCATATTGACAACCACTTGTTTCAGCATCATTTAAGAAGACTATCATTCTTTTTTTTCTTTTTTAAAGATTTTATTTATTTGACAGAGAGAGACACAGCGAGAGAGGGAACACAAGCAGGGGGAGTGGGAGAGGGAGAAGCAGGCTTCCTGCTGAGCAGGGAGCCCGATGCGGGGCTTGATCCCAGGACTCTGGGATCATGACCTGAGCCGAAGGCAGACGCTTAATGACTGAGCCACCCAGGTGCCCCAAGAAGACTATCATTCTTAACTGAATCACCTTTACCCCTTTGTTGAACATCAATTGGCCATATGTGTATATATTTCTGGATTCTTTATTCTTTCCCACTGATCTACTTGTCCATTTTGCCACCAATACCACACCATCCTGATGACTTTATACCAGTAATTCTCCACTACAAGTGATTTTGCTCCACAGTGGGATTTGCCTGAAATTGCATACTTACTTGACTTCTTTTTCTTCTCTGTCCTGCTTTCTTCTCTCCCTTCCTGCTTTGTCCTGGGAACACAACTGAATTAACCATTCACACGAATTCCTTATCTATGAATCTTGTTGTGGGGAACCAAACCTAAGATATGAAAACAGTACAGTGCCTGGAATTCTGTTATTCTTATATACTATTGTTGCTGTTAATTTTCCTCATCTCATTTTTTTGAGGGGCTCCCTTTACAAAAGTGACCAATTATGTCAGTTTGCAGTTTTCCTTTGGGCAGGCTATGAAGTTATGGTAGTATTTAACTATCTTAGTGTAATATTTCTACTTAATACCTAACTTAATATTTGTTCTTATGTACGTTAGTAAATTAGTTATACTTAGTGCTTACCTATCTTTGATTAGTATTATAAGAATGGTGCATGTTCATTCTAATTATTTAATGTGGCTCTCTTTCTTTAACTTTTGAAATCCCAAATCTCGATTACAGATCCAAGTCTCAGCAGAAGGAATAAAAAATAAAAAATAGCAATCATCAACAACTTGGAGTGATCGTGGCAAGGACCAAATACAGATTAAGATTTTGAAGTATCAAATTTCACTGCCAAAGGTACAAGTTGGGGACCACCACGGGTGGCTAGAAAACCCAAGGAGAGCACAAACCCTCGGTTATGCTGCAATAGGGAGCCAGTTCCTGACGTTTCTGACCTGGCACCATTTCAAAGACCCCGGAGTAAAGGGATTGTACTAAGCACAAGTTCAGATCTAAAGACCATGTCCAATTTTGGTCTTTATAACTTAGAAGAGATATAACGAAGTAGAAAAGGTTCAGAAAAGAGCAGAGAAACAGTCAAATAATCAGCAAATTGAACCTCTGAGGAAAGGTTAAATGAGTTTGGCTTGTTTACCCAGAGAAAGAAAGGCCAAAAGTTTACTTAATGCTTCTCTTCAAGAATTTAAAGCTGGCATCTGACCAGATAGTCTACATTTCTGGAAAACAAAATTAACCAAGCCCATGCTCCACCTCCCTACCCCCGCCCCCCCGCCCACACACACACACAAAATTAAAGAATTTAAGGCTCAGGATAGAATAAGAAACAGATTCAAATGAGGAACAATTTCTTGATTCAGGAGTAAGTAAGGTATGGAAAAGTCTACTCCTGGTGGCGGAAGTTCTGTTCCTAGTGATCTGTAAAATACAAGCACAATGCCATTCATTAGTAGAAGTGAATGCTCTTTAAATGGCTGAAAACCCATGAAGGTCACAAAATAAATGTGAATAGATCTAACTTCAGTTGTCACCACTGCAGCTGCTGTTCAGACCAGCATCTGACGTGCTGGGGGCTCTGCCGGACTCTCAACCCAGCTGGCTGAAGAACTGGTATGGGAGCTGAGAGGATCACCGCCCATAACCATATAGTTCACCCGATGGCTGTAGCAGTTAGTTTTCACTGTGTAACAAAACACACCAAAACCCAGTGGTGGCATAATATAATTATTTCCTCATGTGGGCCTAGGTGGTTTGGATTCAAGCTATGGCTGCTGGATTGGCTCTGTTTCTTGAATGTTCCTTGTAGAACGTGGGTAAAGGGAAATATCTACCTGGGGTAAGTATTCCCAATGGTGAAAAGTTAGCAAAAGAGCGAGGAAGTCCCATTGCATGAGCACAGGTCTTTTCTTGCATCCTGTCTACTAACATCTCATTCATCAAACTCAAAGTCATGGGCAGGAAAGTACACTCTGTCTTCTGTAGGAGGCACTGCAAAGATACGTGGCAAAGGGTATGGATACAGGATGAGTGAAGAATTGGGGCCAGTATCTCCCTCCTGACAAGAGAGGAAATGTCAATCTACTCAGGTAGCTTAGACCTCAAAGAACCCATACTAAGGTGTTGGTTGTTACCAGAATGGTTCGTGCAGGCTTGTTTTGGCTGAACTATGCTTGATTCCCCATGTTGGCCGTAGAAATTACCTTGTCTCTTGATACTACTTTAGGGGGTGGTGACCAAAGGCCAGCCATGAGCCAAGGATTATTCTAGGCAAGAGTGGCATCTCTACCTTTCCCCTTCCTCCATATTCCCCCAAAGCAAATGTATCTACCCCTATATTTTTAATATGAATTAATGATACAACAACCTACATAGTTATCTGATTCAGAAACCTGAATTCACCCTTGATTCTTCTTTGTTCTTTATCCTCTTATCCCGTTTGTTTGAAGCCTCTGTGATCTACACCTGAAATGATGTACTCTTTCACTCTCTTTGCTGCCTTCTTATTTGAGAGCCTTCTTGTTTCTCACATGGATTACCGCAGTGACCCTACCTGGTCTGCCTGCCACTGTCCCTCACCTCCCGAGTCTATCCACTACACTGCAATCGATTTCCTTTGGAAAAAGCAAATTAGATTATGTCTAAACCTACTTAAGCAAAAAGCAAAGGATAGGTTTGTTTGTTTTGTTTTGTTTTGAAGACAAATCTCGAAATCTTTATCATGGCATTCAAGGACCTCTGAAATCTTGCTCCCTTTCCAGCTTCATCTCATCTCAAACTCCCTGTACACCAATCACACTGGGCTACACATTCTTTATACATTCCACTCACTTCAATAACTGAATATATTTGTCCCTGCTATTCCATATGCTTGGAATGCCGTTTCATATGTCCTCTGCCAGACCAAAATTTCTAATTGTTATCCTCAAACATCACTGTCCTTTCAGAATTAATCATTCTCCCCTCCATGTTTCCATGGTGCTTTGTTCATCATGTTATCATAGTGCAGGCCTCACATAAATGTGCATGTATTGATTACTCACAGAAACCCCAGGAAGAAAGAAGAGCATCAATAACTCCTGCACAATGCAGAAAACTCTGCAGAAAGCACTTAGCCTGGAAGCTGTTCTTTCCCTTCTTGAGGTCCAGGGTGTTCTCTAGAATCCCTTATACCACTACATTTCAGGAGAGGCAAGGAGTCTATATGGCTGTAACAGACAGTAGTGCGAACAGGCATCAGACCTTAGTGAGCATCCTATGGTCCAGTACTGCACACATATGTACAATAGCAAATTAGGAACAGTAATAGCTTGAGGTATAGTGAAATATCTAGTGACTACTTAAAACCTGAACCTTGAGAGCAATGACAGAAAAAGAGAATGACAGTTCTGTATAATAGTATGTCAGCCTTGGAATAAAAAAGTAAGCAAATGATCTAGCATGGGACCAGTTCCGGTCACCAAAGGGACTGAGAAGCAGACCTAGAACCTGGAAATAAGCTGAGAAGAGCTAGACCCCACCATGTTGGTGACATCCCACTGAGTGACACCATTAGCAAGACTGCTCACACTAAAATTAAGTTTTAGTTAGCTCTGTGTATTAGTTACAGCTTAGTTATTAAACTTTAATACTGTATATACATATATATATAATCAACATGCACATATTTACTTATTAGTATCTGCGTATTATAGTTAATCTATTTTTTAAAGATTTATTTATTTATTTGACAGAGGGAAAGTGTGCCTGAGCAAGGGGAGGGGCAGAGGGAGAGGGGAAGCCAACTCCCCGCTGAAAGGGGAGCCTGATTCAGGGCTTGATCTCAGGACCACCAAGAGTCAGATGCTTAACTGACTGAGCCACCCAGGTGCCCCCGACATCTAATCTATTTTAAGGTATGGGTTCAATCAAGCTATTTAATTCTTCAAGTTCTGGATAGAAAACACTATAGCATTTTACTGAAGTTAGAATGGTCCCATCTTAGGGCACCTGGGTGGCTCAGTCGGTTAAGCGTCTGCCTTCGGCTCAGGTCATGATCCTGGGGTCCTGAGATCGAGCCCCATGTTGGGCATCTTCTGTAGTGGGGAGTCTGCTTCTCCCTCTCATCCTCTGCCCTGTTCATGCTCTCACTTTCTCTCTCTCAAAAAAAAAAGAATGGACCCAACTCTATATTAAAATAACAATCTAATTGTCAGAGCACAAAGTCCAGACACGTCATTTCAGAACAGGGTGGCTGAAACAATGTGTTTCCTTTTTTGGGTGGGTCACGTGTAATGACAGTTCCTCACAGATTATCTTAAAGTTCTTTATGGTTCTATTCAGTTGTGAAGGCTGCAAAAGCAGATATCATGTTGTATTCACTGTAGAGCCCAGCGTGGTCGGTTCCAGCACACCGTGGGTCCTCGGCCAGTGCTCGCTCATCTACATGCCCTGGCCCCTGGAAGATGCGGCCGATGCCTCCCAGTCTGGACTGAAAATAGATATGCTTCCAGGAGCGTGAAGCTAGGCTGCTCCTCAGACAAGAGCCGCAAGGGGTTCCTGGGCTGCTACCCCCACTCAGGAGAGCACGGGATGGGGAGAGCGTCTGTGGCAGAGAGTTCATTACTTTCTCACAACACGCCTTAGCACACTTCTAGTCCATCCAGCTTCTAGGGGGATAAATAATGAAAACGAAATGGTACATGTCCGAATCAGCAGTGTCCATGCACACACAGTTGAATAGGGTGAAGTGATCTGGAATTTTTATTCTGGTTTTAGGTATTTGTCTCCTTCTCATTCTTTCATTAATCCACCTAGCTGAGTAAAATTATGTGTCACAAGCATAGAAGTAAATCCACGCATTTCTTTCCAGCACTAAATTCTTTTTGTATCAAAAAGCATACTTCCCCCCCCATAATATGTAGCATTAATCAAGGCTTATTTTCTGCCTTCTGTAATGAATAATCTCAAAGCCACTATCCCGTTTTAGTTGAAGGCAGGGGAACTATACAATGGGAGTAAACGTGCACAGAATTAGCTGGGGAATCCACTGTATCCATTATTCCAGCTCAAACAGGTTTGCTCCGCAGCTCGATAACCATAAAAAGACCCATTGATGGTGACCCCTTTCGTTTCAGGGGCCCTTTCTGTGGCAACGATGTTAACAACACACAGTCACTCAGACCAGCTCAGAACAAAACATCTGTGGTCTAAGATAACATCACATTGTATCAATGAGAAAATGTGGCAGAATACCATTTGCTTGGATCCAAGTATCTTTCAGTCAACTTGTTTTAAGATGTTCATGCCATTTTCTGTGGGTGGAAGGACAGAGCTGAGACTTCCTTTTGTGTGTCGGAGGTTTGTTGCAGAAACACTGGCTATCAAGGTTCCGCGTGGGCCCAAGCACTGGACGTCTAGAAAGGGCTCTGTGTATGTACCCGCGTAAGAAAACTCTTGTACTCAGTATTTTTTTAAGGTGAAAGTAAATTAAAAACAAATACTACTACTGTATTTATCAATTCCTACATTTCCTGGGATATGCAGATTTTGAGTGTATAATTCAATTTAATAAGCATTTTTCGGGCCCTCATTATGTACAGAGGCTCTATGCTAGACATTCATGGTAATACAGAGATAAAGTTACAACATACAAAGAGGGAAGGCACATACACAAAATGCTAACAAATATGGCAAAATGCTGGAGGAAGAAATGAAAACTGCTTTGCTATAGAGTTCTGAATCACAAAATACCCAGGTGAGGGGAAGGAGCCAAGACTCAAGCAGCCACTGGTCATCTGCTCTTTGCAGTCATCAATATTGGATATGAATAAATGACTGGATCAGTGTTTTTTGTCAGATAAACTGTGAAGAATCTGCATGGTTTTTGACCTATGGAAATGGGGAGAGAACATTCCAGATGGAGGAAAAAATACAGGCAATGACACAAGAAAATTCACTGTACTACCGGAGAGAAACAAATGGTTTTGAATGATTTGAAGAGGTTTACATGGAATCAGAGTGTCTCGGGGACAGGCGAGACATGCCTTGTCAAGACTGTAAAGTCAAGCTGAGAAACTTCTATTTAATGCAGAGATAGCAATCAAAATTGGGAACCGTTATGATTCAATAGGGCTTCAGGAAGACGAATGCACACCTGTGGGGAAGTACATGGCTTTGGGCCAGAGGGACTTGAGCTTCAATGTTAGCTCCTTCAGTTATACACTGAATGACTCTGTGCTTGTCCCTTAACCTCTCTGTGCTTCAGATTCCTCATCAGTGAATGGACATAGTAAGTCCACCTTGCATGTACAAATTCATGGACATGAAGAACACCGACTCCAGAACAGTGGTTACTTCAAGGGAGAGAAGGGTGGGAGTGGGTCCGGGGAACAGGTCACAAAAGACACTTCACTTTCGCTGAAGCAAATACCGCAAAAGGTTAGCATTGTCACTTCTAGGTGGTGAGAGTATTCATATAGCTTCCAACTTTTCTAAATGTTTGGAATATTTTGTAAATAAAAAATAAGCTCAATTTGCTGTCATAGTCGCTGGGTATAATGTTTATCAAGTGTGTGATACAGGCCCAGGTTTTCATAAAGGAAAGTTATTTCATTGTTGTTTTTACAATGTAACAATGGGGGCAGTGGAATAGAAAATATGAGATAAAAGAGAAACACAATAAAATTATAGGGCAGAGAGGACTTCCACTGAAAGCCAAGATGGAATAACAGGGACTATTTTGGTCTTCCCATTTAAAAACTGAAAAAATGGACAAATACATGAAACAGTTTTTTTTTTTAAAGATTTATTTATTTATTTGACAGAGAGAGATACAGTGAGAGAGGGAACACAAGCAGGGGGAGTGGAAGAGGGAGAAGCAGGCTCCCCGCTGAGCAGGGAGCCCAATGCGGGGCTCTATCCCAGGACCCCGGGATCATGACCTGAGCCGAAGGCAGACGCTTAACGACTGAGCCACCCACGTGCCCCGAAACACAGTTTTTTAAGACAGTTGACATCAGACAATGAAGGGGAGTATTCTCAGAAAGCTGGAAAACAAATGAGGTGAGCTCTATGATGGTCCCAACTTACTGCTCGGAAAGAGCTTCCAGGCCTTGGGGTAGGGAAGGGAACTCCGGTGGATCCCAGTGGTCTTTGTGACTTGAGGAGACAAAGATGGCAGTAAGAGTGCCAGCCTCCCAAGCCCCTAGAGAACAGATAAGAAGAGTAGGCTGGAAAGAGAGGATACCCCTGTGTATCGAGCTGAGTAATGACCAGTACCTACATGTAGGAAGCTCCCTGCAGTCAGGAAAAAACCATCTGGAAGGATTAGAAGAAACAGCCCTTAAGATCTCACTTAGGGCCAGGAAGATTGTGTGCTCACACCAGGTGGAACAGAAAATGTCATAATTCATAAGGCATAAAGTAGAGTACTCAGAAGGGTTTTACTTCACTGGTAGGGAAAAAATTAATCTTGGACCAAGTGCTGTTCTGGTTCTGCTTAACAAACTTTATGGCAAACTCCAAAAGAAACAAACCATTTCCAACTTCCAAGTAACTTAACTATATTCCACAACAAGGGTCCCAAATATTTATAGGAATATAAAAATATATAGAACCCAATGATGTAGAGCTTACAATATTCAAGGATTAATTTAACAGAAGAGGAATAATACTTGTACACTGAAAACCACAAAATGTTGCCGAAGTCAACATAAGCAGACTTGAAAAATGGAGAGATATACTATGCCCATGGATCTGAAGGCTTGGTATTTTAATATACCAATTTTCTCTAAGTCGATCTATATATTCAATGCAATCCCAGTCAAAAACCACACAATTTGGAAATAGGATGGACCTAGAATAGCCAATACAACTTTCAAAATGAAGAACATTACACATCTTGATCCTAAGACT
The DNA here is from genome assembly GCF_002201575.2 of Neomonachus schauinslandi. Lineage (NCBI taxonomy): Eukaryota > Metazoa > Chordata > Mammalia > Carnivora > Phocidae > Neomonachus > Neomonachus schauinslandi. The sequence continues at coordinate 166,924,817 of NC_058406.1, forward strand.
TATCATGAAGTCACAGTGATCCAGATAGTGACATCCATAATGACATCAATGTAGACGAATTGGTCAATGGTACAAAATCGAAAGTCCAGAAACCAATGACACACACATACGGCCAACTGATAGCAACAAAGTGGAGAAAGATTTTCATTAGTTTCTATTAAATGGTGTGGAACAATTTGCTATCCATATGCAAAAGGAAAAAAAAAGAATTTTAATCTATACCTTGAGCCATATACAAAAATTGACTGAAAATGAATCACAGACCTAAATGTGAAGCCTGTAACTGTATAACTTCTGGAAGGAAATATCGGAGAAAATTTTGTCATCTTTGATTAGGCAAAAAAATTTTCAGATACACCAAAAGCATGATCTATTAAAAAAGTAAATTGGACTTCACCAAATTTTGAGCTGCTCAAAAGACACTGTGAAGAGAATGAAAAGACAAGGCACAGACTGAGGGGAAATATTTGCAGATCATATATCTGGCCAAGTGCTTGTATCCAGGATATATATAAAGAGGCCTAAAAATTCAATAATAATAATAAATTATTAATAATTATTGTCATTAATTCATTTAATAAATTGTACTTTCGCAAAAGATCTAAACAGATGCTTCACAAAAGAACATAAATGGCGATAATCACAGGAAAAGGTCCGTGTCACTCTAAAAAGTGCAAAATAAACTTTAGTGGATAGAAAGCAGATAGTGGTTCCCTGGGATGGGAAGGACAGGGACGGCTGGAAAGGCAAGCCTGAGGCAACTTTTAGGACTTCTAAGGGTTGTGGTGATTTTCACTATCTAGGGTCTTCCATGGAGATACATACGTGTGTGTGTGTGTGTTAAAATTTATCAAAGTATAGACGTTAGGTGCCTTTATTGTTTATCAACTGTACCTCAATAAAGGTGTTAGCTTAGTTATAGGGAATGTGCTCTTATTGGCAGGAATGAAAGAAATCAAGGTGACTTCCAACTTTGGGTGACTGATGAATATGTTGGTTCTACAAAAGAGGAGAGAGAGGAGGAGACAAGTGTCCCTCTTCGAGTGAGGGGTGAGGGGGGAGAGAAGGAGGAACCCCTGCCCCCATTCTTTGGTGTTTGTTATGGTCAGGAGACAATTTCTAGGGCTCTTACCCCTTCAGCTTCCACTTACCATTATTATTTGGGGTAAAGGTCAATGGGGGAAATGGGAGCCCTTCAAAGAGAAAATGTAATTTTGCAGAATGTCATCTTGTCCCTTCTCTGGACTTGGATGGTCATGCCAGCCAGTTTCTGCTTCAGCTGGGAAGGCAGTGAGAGCTGTGAGGGAGGCCCAGCTACCTGCACCACCGTCAAGGGTCACCCTAAGCAATAAAACAGTGCCGCTCACCACCGGTCCCTTGTCTCCAGCCGTAAGGGGCAGGCTGGATTGTCTTGTCTTAAAGATCCCAGGCTGCTGTGCATTTTGTGATCTTCCATCTGGTTTGGGTTCCTTTTCAAGCTCCTCAAACACTGTAAGCTGATACTTTTTTACTGTTAGCAAGTGTCTGCAGAGAGATGCAGAACGGGATGGCAGAAATGACATGGGCTTTGATTAAGACAGACCGGAGTTCAAGTCTGTATTCTACTTCTTAAAAGCTGTGGGCAAGTGTTTTAACTTCTTAGAGCCTACTTCTAGTTCTTTAGTTATAAAATAGAAATAATAATGCCTATTCTTTATGTTTGTGTATCCATAAAAATTAGAGACTTTCCCTTGGTCTCTATCTCATCTATCATCTATCTATCTATCTATCTATCAATCAATCATCTATCTATCTATCTATCTATCTATCTATCTATCTATCTATCTATCACCCAGGAGGATCTGAAGCATGGTGGTATTGTGGGTACACAGTAAATGCTAGCTGTTATTAGTCTCCTCTTTCATGATTTTAAATTTACTTACAATCTTTTAGACCAGTAATTCTCAGAATGTGCTCCCCAGATCAGAACCATGGGTATCACCTGGGAATATGCGACAAATGCAAATTATCCTGCTCAGACCTACTGGGTCAGAAACTCTGTGGGTGGGATGCAGTGATCTGTGTTTTACCAAATTCTCCAGGTAATTTTGATGCACACTGAAGTATGAGAACCGCTGTTCTAGATTACTGGGCTTGCTAAAGTAAATGGGTAACGAGGGAGGCTTTTTTGTATGCTTTGTAATTCTGAGCTGTGTTTGAGACAGCTAAGGTTTCTAGAACCAGCAATAGAGCCCATAATTCTTTACTGATTGAGTGCTTGTTTTAGGCCAGGGATAGGTTTTAACCAAATGTTTTAAATGGCTGTGTTATTCTCTGACCATTTCATTTGTGTTACCTGTATTTCCAAACCAATTTCTATGCTCTCAGAGGGCAGGAACACAGGGTCTCACAGAACATTTTCATACACCATTGTGCCAAATACATTACTGCCACCCGCCAAGTCACTGAGAGGGGCTGAAAAACTTTTCTTCTTTTTCAGAAATGGGAAAGTTCTGAAAAATGTTTTTTCCACTTTATTTTTATGGTTTGAAACATGATAATAAGTGACGGAGTTGAGTTCATTTTTATTTTAAACCTTTTATCCTCTCTACCCTCCCCTAAATCCTGGCTTTCTATTTACCTTTGGATTTGTCCTTGAAATATGTCCGCTTGTGTAGTATCTTGGCTTCTGGGTTTGTATGTTGGGTTTCTCAACTTCATCCAATTTCATTTCTGTGCAATAAATAACAGCCATTTTAGCTAGAGTTTTAGCTATGAATAGCTTCTCTCCTCATAACTTCATCTTATATTTATTGCCTAAAATGATAGATTGAAAGTCATCACCTAGCAACTGGCACATTTTTCTCTTGTGGTCTAGTTACTTATAATGATTGACTATTGCTACTGCTTCACTTGTTCGTCCTGGTCAAAAATGGATATAACGAGTCTATAAATAGATGGCCATTTACATACTCTTAAGATTATCAGTGCAACTTAACTGAGATGAGTTCATTTGTACAAAATACCTTGTCTATCAATTTATTTCTCACATTCTCAAAAGGAGTAGCCAATTCAAGCCTATCTAGGATTTTATACTTATAGTACTTTATTAGCTCTGTTATCTCAAACACCAGATCTCCTGTTGAAGACTGGCTTTTGTGTCCCTATGAAGAAAGAAACTAAAAACTTAAATCAAGAAAGAACACAAAAATTTTTATATTGCTTCATGTTCATTTCTTGTAGAGTGTTCTGTCACAAAAAAATTAATGCTTTGTACTTTAAAAGAACCTTTCATCCAAAAACCTCAAAGAACTTTATAAATAAGTAAGCATGATTATTCACATTTACAGGTTGGGAATGATGCACAAAGCTGTTAAAAGTGCATTGTGCATCACTGCCAAACTCAAGAAGAAGCTCATTTTAATTAAATGCATATAAAATTAGTTTGCTTGGTGTTTAAAAATATGTATACGAGGCCCCTCTAGGCCTCACCAGCCCATGGATTCTAACAAAGTTAACGATGATAGTGAGTCCAAATTCCTCTGGTTCTTCTGGTGTACATAATTCAAGACTGTGGCTTCCTGCAAAGCCCCCTGTTTGTATCTGGGTGTCCCCAGGGGGCATATTCCTTCTGTGCTCATGGACCATCCATCCCTACTGGGCCTCCTCTGCTTCACTGAGCTTCCATTTTCAATCATGTGCTGGAATGCAGTTTCCCCTATTGCTCTGTGACACACCTTCACAAAGGTACCTGTACCCTCTAAGTGTCCGCTGCACCGTGCCCAGTGACCTGCAGGGGTGGTGGGGGGGGGAAGGCCCTCTTCCCTTTGTGTCATGTTCTGATAGAAGACAGTCCCAGGCAAACATCTCAAGCTCTAGTGTTTTATAAGTGGCTTTTCTTTTCAAAAGTTCTATCACTTTTCACTTTTCCCCGTGGAGAGCTGGACTCAGAGATATTTGCTGATGACAAGCATCGTGGTGGACTCAGAACTTTGCATCTTCAGTGGTCTTAACTGATGTTGAGGTTCTGTGCAAATTTTGTGTTCAACAAGAGAACCCAAAGGCCAAGCCGACTGTATCAGGCTAGGTCCTGGAGAATAAATAGGGGCTGCCTGACTTGCTCACAAAGTGGCCTCCCAGAGTATACATCAGGGTGGATGCGGAGAGGCTGAGCATGGAATCTAGCATAGGACCCAACATCAGACAAGGCCACTCTGTGACCAGAATCGATCAAGACAGCGAGTTCACTCAGTGATCACATGGGAAAACAGACAAAAACTGAATATTTGGTAAGCCACAAAAATGGCCCACCATTTTAGTTAGAAGAGGGGGATGATGTCAGGAAGTGGGGATAATTCTATGATTGGGTATCTGAATAAATCTTATCTAGAATTAGGAAGCAATGAGGGGAGGCTAAAACGATAATTGGTAATAAGTTTCTCTTGCCTTACTTAGCATCCAGCCCAGAGCAACGCCTCTTCCTTCTTCAGCCTTTTTCCAAATTACCTATCAGCTGCCCCCATCCTAGAAATAAGTCCAGGACTCAGCAGTGTCCTCCATGGTGTACATTCTTGTCCGCTATAATAAGCAATAATCCCAATTAATTGTTCAACTGCAGATGTGTTCCTGGAAGTCTCTGGCTGGAGGGCATCGACATCCAAGTGGACACAACAATGGGCTCCCTTGCCCTCCAGTATTTTGTTGGGTTTGGCCAATGGGAAGAACCGGGAGAAGATGGAGGTTGAGAGGAGAATGAGGTCAGTGTTTATTCCCCGCCCCTCTCCCCCGCATCATCCTCCCTCCCACAAGCCATGCCCTTTCTCTCCACATTCCAGTGACCACGTAGGCTCCCCTGTGCTGTAAGCTCTGAGACACTGCACCTGGCCTTGTTGGTCTCCTTACATTCTGGCGGCACCTCTGTTAATAGTCACTTTATTAAAAGCTCTTCTGCTCTCTAATTTGCCAGTGCTGTCAATTTATTGCTGGGCCCAGACTTTCTTACGGGATTCTCCTTATTACACTCTGACTCTTTCCTCTTAGGATGTGTTGTTCCTAAGACACATTTCAGTCCTCTTCCAAATAGACTGCTGGCTTGTTTGCTTCACCAGCTTGCCAGGCACATCCGAGGTCGGGTGGAATCCTGCTTCGACAAGTTATCCTTTTTTGTTGCCCTATCAAGCTTAATTCATAGGTTTAGGAAGGACCTCCAGAAATTATTAAATTTCAAGGTCAGCTGACTGGCAAGGCTTTCCTTTCCTCTTCTATGTCAGAAAACTGCATACCAGTTGTGGAAATTAAGTCCCAAAAAAGAATTTGGATTATGCAGATATAGGTATGCAGAATAAATCCATTTTCACTATAAAGAAAATACAGGGAATGTTAAACACATCAATGGCTCTAACCATGGATTACCTAAGAGAGCACCCTTAATTAATACATTCAAAAATGTTAAGCATTATAACACTTTTTTTTTTTTACCTTTTAAAACTAGTAACCGATTGATTAAAAGCCCAGCAAACAGTAGACAACTTTTCTTTTATGGAAGCTACTCCACAAGGAAATGCAGATGTTGGCACAGTATTTTAAGTTTTAGCACACCATTTGTTCTCCTTGCGACTTAGTTTGGCTTTATTATTATTTTTCAAAAATGATACACTTTTTAAAAAAATATGTGATTTTGGAAAGCTTTTCCTGCAGATGCAATTGTTTCAAAATTACATGTTGGGGCTACATTTCTTTGTTCCTGTAGGAATACATCTTCACTGGTATAATGTAAGTCAGTATGAAAATAAGAGTTGCTTAAAGGAAATTGTTTTATAGACATGCTTCAGGAGCATGTGGAGTCCATCAATCACAGCAGAAGCCTGTGACCCTAAGGGCTCTTTCAGGGAGACCTAAGGATAGTTCTAGAGGGTTTCCGAAGACGGAATATGTACGGTTCCTGAAACATTTTGATTATAATCAAAAAAACAAAAAGGATGGGGCATCGACACAGGAATTCCCTACTTCTATATATTACCTTCAGGAGCCAGATATATTTTAAATAAACACATATGTTATGTAGTTTAAATAAACACGCATATCACGGAGATGGAAAATTTTGCATGACTTTAAAGATTAAACAGGGCCACTTCAACGACATTTCGGGGCTCTAGTTAGCCGCTTTGACCCTTTGCCCCAGACCCTGAGGGAACATTGAGACTTTTATTTCTGTCATTAGGCAATATCTACAATTATACCCATTATACAGAGAGTGGTCCGCTCATGTGAGATTTGGAAATGCAGAAGTGACTTCCTACCTGTGTGAGGCAAAAAGCCCCATAAAACCCTCTTGAAGCCTTAGTTTCATTGTCTGAAGAAACAAGTGTGCACTGAACTCGTAATCTTAGGAAGATTAAATGCCAGAGATACTCAAAGAGCACAGTCCCAGGTCCAAATAAGCTGACTCTTATTATCTTGATAATTACTGCAGACATAGTAGTTTAATATCCTGATAATTACTGCAGACATAGTAGTTTAATATCCTAATAATTACTGCAGACAGAGCAGTTTAATATTGGGATTTGAAAATTAATATCCCCTATAAAATATGGAAGGGGTTTAAAGTCATCTTTAAGAAGTCATACTCTCTGGGTCAATGTATACTTCGCAAATTCTCTTTTCTAGGAACACATCAGATATTTCCCAAACAATAAAACAAACCAATTTAGTTGACTGGAACTTTTAGGGGAGTGTGTAAGGCACGCTGGTGTAAAAATAAACCCAACCTTTACATTTTTGGTTAGTTGATTTCAACACAGATGTCAAGACAATTCAATGGGAGAAAGTAATCTTTTCAGCAATTGGTTTTGAGACAACCAAATATCCATATGGAAGACAACGAAGTTGGACTCCTACCTCATACCATACACAAAGATGAACTAAAAACAGATCATAGATCTGAATGTAAGTGCTAAAACTATAAAAGTCTTTAAAAATAACATAGGAGTAAATCTTCATGACCTTGGTTTAGGCAACATTTTCTTGGATAGGACAGCTATGAAATAATAGGAAAAATATATATTGGTCTCTGCTTCCCATTCCTGGCACAGAGCTTCTAAAACTTCTTGTAATTTCCTAAGTGATAAGAGCTCTAGGATCATCTTTGGTTCTAATGTTTGGTCTTTGACCCTGGTTCCTCACACAGAGCTCTTAAATCCCTTGGAATCTCCTGGGTGATAGGAGCATCTATTGTTCTATTGAGGCAATGCTTGGTGGGCTCCTGGATAAGAGCTGGTCACCAGAGAAACCAAACCATGATTAGAAGCTTGGAACTTTCAACCCCATCCCTGATCCTCTGGAAAGAGGAGAGGGGGCTGGGAATTGAATTAATGATCAATCATGCCAACATAATGAAGCCTCCAAAACATCCCCAAAGCACAGGGTTTGGAGAGCTTCCAGGCTGGTTGGTGGACACACAGGTTGGAAGGCACATCCATGTACCAGGAGGGTGATGCACCCAACTCCACAGGACAGAAGCTCTTACATTTGGGGTTCTTGCAGACCTCACTTTATGCATCTCTTCATCTGGCTATTGACCTGTATCATATATCATAATCTTTTTTAAAAAATTTTTATTTATTTATTTAAGAGAGAGAGAGACAGAGACAGAGCACAGCAGTGGGAGGGGCAGAGGGAGAGGGAGAAGCAGACTCCCCGCTCAGTGGGAAGCCTGACACAGGGCTCAATTCCAGGACCTTGAGATCATGACCTGAGCCGAAGTCAGATCTCAACCAACTGAGTCACTCAGGTGCCCCATTTATCATAGTATTTTATAAAAAACCAGCAAATGCAAGTAGATGTTTCTCTGAGTTCTGTGAGCATCTCTAGCGAATTAACTGAACCCAAGGAGAGGGTCATGGGAATCTCCAATTTATGGTCAGTCACTCAGAAGCACAGGTAACAACTTGAACTTGTGACTGGTATTTGAAGAGGGGACAGTCTTGTGGGACTGAACCTTAGCCTGTGGGATCTGATTCTATCTCCGGGTCAATGGTGTCAGAATTGAATTGAATGGTAGGACACCCAGCTAGCATCAGAGAATTGTTTGCTGTGGAAAACCTCCCCCACACATCTGGTGTCAGAAGTGTTGTGAGTGTGGTAGTCATATGAAAGTAAAGGAGAAAAATGCAGGAGAAAAAGTGAGTTTTTCCAACTGAACAACAAAAGTATGAGCGACGGAAGAAAAAAAAGATAAATTAGACTACATTGAAATTTAAAACTTTTGTGCAGCTAACAACACCATCAAGAAAGTGTAAAGGCAATAGAGAGAATGAGAGAAAATATCTGCAAATCATATATCTGATAAGAGACTTATAGCCAAGATACATAAAGAACTCTTACAACTCAAGGAAAAGACAAATAACCAAATTTAAAACGTGGTCAGAGGATAGAAATAGACATTTCCTCAAAGAAGATATTCAGATAACCAATAGGCACATGAAAAAACACTTAACATCATCAGACACTAGGAAATGCCAATCAAAGCCACACTAAGATACCACCTCCTACTGCCTAGGATGGCTGCAACCAAGAAGTCACACAGTAACAAGTATGGATGAGGATGTGGGGAGATTGCAACTCTCACACCCTGCGAATGGGAATGGAAAAAGCTTCAGCCACTTTGGCAGGTCCTGAAAAATTGGAACATACAGTTTTAGGCCTTGGTGTGTGCCCAGGAGAAACAAAAGCCTATGTCCGCACAACAATTTGTAGATGAATTCTTGTAAGAGAGTTATTCCTAATGGTCAAAAGTAGACACAACCTAAATGTCTAGCCCCTGGTGAATGGCTAGACACAGTGTTGCATATCCATACACTGGCATGGTGGCTGACAATAAAAAAGGAATGAAGTACTGAGACCCACCACAATAGGGGACGAGCTTTTAAAGGCTTTATGTTAAGTGAAAGAAGCCAGTTACAAATGTCACACATTATATAATTTCATACATACGAAGTGTCCAGAACAGGCAAATCTATAGAGTTAGAAAGTAGCCTAGTGGTTACCAAGGCCTGGAGGAAGGGGAAGTTTGGAGGGAATGGGGGGTGACTGCTAACTGGTACAGAGTTCCTTTCTTGGGCAATAAAACATGTTTTAAAATTACATTGTGGTAGATGGTTGAACAGCCCGGTGAATGTATTCAAAAATATTGAATTGTGGACTTAAAATGGGTGAATGATGGTGTATATTAATTATATCACAACAAGGTTGCTTTAAAAAAAGAGAAAGAAAGGAAAACACCCCAAACAGACCTTAAATGTAGACTTTATAATAAGTCAGTTTCCTCCACATAGGTTTCTAAAATATCAAATATATATTTGATCACTGTATTGATTAAGCTTAAGCTATTTTATAGCAAATTCTGCAAGTCTGGGGCACCTGGGTGGCTCAGTCTTTAAGCGTCTGACTTTGGCTCAGGTCATGATCCCAGGGTCCTGGGATCAAGCCCCGCATTGGGCTCCCTGCTCAGTGGGAAGCCTGCTTCTCCTTCTCCCACTCCCCCTGCTTGTGTTCCCTCTCTCGCTCTCTCTCTGTCAAAAAATAAATAAAATCTTAAAAAAAAAATTCTGCAAGTCTGTTTGAGCTAATTGGAGACCCATGGAAATTTGGATGGGAATGTAATTACCTGAGTTGAACCATGATCAAAAGGCATTCTAGTCTAACTAGAAGGTACTACTGGATTTTTAATAAGTGACGGCTCCTAGGAGTCAGGTTCTCCATTCCTTGAATAAGACAGAATAATGCTTTTAACCACCGCCCCCCCACCCCCTCTTTCCTATCAGGCAAATGGGACAAATTGACTCACGGTTAAGAGTGCAACCCTCCGAGTGAGCAGCACTATTCCTTGCAATGCTTGAATTTTCTTTTCAGGTTCTGCTTTCCATTCAAGTATTGATTGAGATGGGGCTCTGTGCAGCTTCCAAGGTGTTAGGTGTTGTCCGGCTGTGATGTTAGAGCTCTGAGGCCACTACTATAATGGGGTGACTGTCTTTACGGAGGTGGAAGTGCAGAAGGGCCAGGTGGTGGATTAAGGAACTGAATTCAGCACTTGCCTTAAAGGACCCAGACTTAGCTCAAAACCAGGGCCCCGGTGCCCCAGAACCTCCATCTCAAAGACCAAATAAGTACCTGTCATTGTACATTGCAGGGGTCTGTCTTTGAGACAAGCAATCTCTGTTTTCTTTTATGTAATGAATTATTTTGGGATGCGCCTTTGATGTGTGTGTGTGTGTGTATGTGTGTGTGTGTATATACATACACATATATATACATACATATATATGTATATATATACAAATACGTAACTCATTTGGCAATTAGAAATGCTACCTATTAGTTTTTGGATGGCCTGATATATGATGAAAAGGGCTAACTGTTCTGAGTCAAGAGAGCAGGGTTCAAATCTTAGCTCTGCCAACGAAGTGTCGGACCTCCTGCAAGTCATGAAAGCCTTTCTGTGTTCTGGTTCCCTACGAATTTCACCTGTCTTGTAGGATTTACCTGAGGGCTCAGTGGGGCAATGTCGCTAAAGTGCCTTGGTAAAGTGAAAAGGGCCTTTCCAGTCATCTTTGTTGCATGTGGGCCTGTGTGATATTCCGACTAAGACTGAAATCTCCCTGTTCTTGTAGCTCCTCAGGCCTGAGTGCAGACACTCAGAGCAGATTTGCTGATGGGTTGGTTGTTTTGGGGGTCCCTGGGTTGTTGGGGGGTTGGAGGTGTTTAAGATACGATTTCCCCTGATTCGTCCTTAAGGAGGCTGGGGTATGGCATAGGTCGAGGGTATCTGCATGGGTCATTCATGCACTCATTTAACATCTATTATTTGAGCACTACTCTGGTCTAGGCGCTTGAGCAAACTGGTTTATCAGGCTGACAAAAAAAAATCTGCTCCCAGAAGCTTTCATTCTAGTGGAAGAAAAAGATCCAATAATTAATGAAATAAATAAGTACATGATTTCAGAGAGTTGGAGGTGCTCTACAGAAAACATAGTGACAAAGGATAGAAAGTGGGAGTGGAGACTCTTTGTTTTTTCTTTTTCTTTTGAACAATTTCAGATCTACGGAGAAGCTGAAATAACAATATGCAACGAACATCCCTATTTTTACATTGCCTAAGTCCACACTGTTATGCCACATCCGCCTTCTCTCCCCGCTCTAGGTGTGTGTATGTCTTTATGTTTGCATATGTGTTTGTTCTTGTTGAAACCTTTAAAGTAAGTTATAGATATCATGTAACTTGTATAAAGTAAGTTATAGATATCATGTATCAAGTCTAGCAAATACTTCCCAAGAACAGGATATTCACCTGTATAACCGCAATGCCACGATGACTCAAAAAATGTCATAATATACACTAACATTATTTAATATGGTATGAAATTGAAATTTGCCTCAATTGTCCCCCCGAAATCCTACACAGCTGTTTTGTTCTCGTTGTTGTTTGTGTGGGAGAGCAGTTACCTGGGTGATGAAAAAAGACTTCTCCACATATGTGACATTTCAGGAAAAAACCGAATGTTGAGAGAGAGACAGTTAGGTGATGATGTGGTACGTGAGCCTGCTAGGCGTGGGGAACAGCAAGGCAGGAAGGGCCCCCGCAGAAGCCCAGGAGGCAGATCCTTACAGGTCTATGAGCTCCCATCTGGTATAACCACACTGCCAGACACTCTTCTCCAAAGACCCCAAGCCCTGGACCTATGCTAAATTCAAACTTTCAAACATATCTGAAAACATGAAGCCATTGCATGGGGTCCCTTCTCGTTGACCAGCAGTTGAGTTTGGGATGGCCAGGTGTGTTCAGGAAATCCTATGTATATGTGCTCATTTTTTATCTTATTATTTTATACAAGTAAGTGGAAAATGAAACAGCAAGTGTGCTGAGATGAGAGTGAAGATGCGTAAGCATGGTAAGTGTAATGTAGTTAATACCAGAATTGACGTTATCATCAACGTCAAAAGTGGTACATCTTATTTTAAGCCAAATGACGCTGTATTCAATGGGGAAGAAAAAGAAGAAAACTGAAGCTCACATGCACAGTGCTCACAGTGCTGGAAATAGGTAACAGAAGACTCCTGAGAAAGTGAGGGGCAGATAAGAATTACATACAAAGCATTAGCTCTTTCAGAACAAAGTACCTTCCAAAAGAGCCTGTTGTATGTTTTTTTTTAAAACATGAAGATTTTTTAATGCATTTCTCCTATTGCATTAGGATCGCTAACGGCCACAGCAGACACATCCTGAAATCTCAGCTTGCACAATCAAATTTTATTTCTTGCACATGGAAAGTCTGATAACATGGGGCATATCTCCACATCTGGCACATGTGGCCTCCAAGTGGCCTCGGATGCTGGGAAGAGACGGATGGAAGAAGACACTGGCTGTTCCTTGCTCTTCCCCCAGGGGCCTAGGGAGTATTGTCACTTCTGTGGACACTTCATAGGTGCCAGCCGGTCTCACCACCGCACAATGTACAGGAGTGTTTGGAATAATCGGTGACAGTCAGTAGTCTTTCCACAGATATTTTACGTGAAAGTAGGAGGCACTCAATAACGAAGCCTCCGGGGACATCTCAGGTGGTGGCCATGGGACTAGGGGTAGTGTTTGCACTGGAGAAGCAAAGAAGTTAAAAGCATTGTTTTCTCTTAGCACTCTCTTCTAGAAAGCTTCTTTTCTCTTTCCTTCCTCCTGAACCTTCTGAAGACCAAGTCCTTCTTAGGTGGGGTCCAGGTGAAAGAGGCCTCATACCACCCACCTCTTCAGTCAGATTCTGGTTGGGGCCAGAAGAGGCAAAGTGGGTGTTCATGGTTCATAGTCTGGCTCTTGCAGATATGGGGTTAGGTAGGTGTTTGGGATTAAAACAGTGGGTACCAATAAGGCAAAGATTTATCTAGATTATTCCAGATTAATCCAGATGCCCTTGGATTCCTGCATCCACCATCACAGCCTGCTGTTGTCACTAAAGACAAGAATTCAAATCATGTAAAGAGCTAAATTCAGAAACACAACTGCAGCTTCAAAGCACAATGGCTTTGGAGGTTTAGGCCAGTAGCTGGCGGCCTGAAGGAAGCTCTCTCTTGGCTGGACTGGCTCTGGGCAGTCCGACAGAGCAATCAGTCACCACACCAACCCCTTCTCTGTGGCTCCTGAAAGGAAGGCAGGAGGCTGAGCAGCCTTTATAAGCCTGCTGTGTTCTCAATCCTTTCTGTTAGGATCATATGAGGGTCTAGTATATCCATCCCTTTCTCATTCATGGCTGCTAAGGTGAGAGGCTGTCCAGAAATTCTTACTGCTCCCATTTGCTTCTGTGGCATTTGAGAAATATATGACCGAGGTACAATAGGTAAGATACAAAGGTTTGGAGTCAGATAGACCTAAATGGCAGAGATATTTAATACTCACAAATACCCACGTACATACCACCAGCCTTCCCATCCCCCAAGTCATTCCCTAACTATCTTGCTGTTAGGCAGAAGCATGTGACCCATCCTGGCAAGTGAGCAATGGCTATGAGTGTTTCATGCTTCTCTTTTCCTTTGCTGTATGAGCCTGGAATCCAGGTCTTCTGGATGCTAGAACCTTCACTGTTGGCCTGGGTCCTTGAGTACTGTGGGGAGCAGAGCCTCCCCCCAAACTTAAGTCTGAGTCAGGCCTGTAAGGGGAGTAAGAACTCACGTTTGGATGCACTGAGACATTAAATTTGGGGTTTTATTTCTCGTTACCACATCATAACCTGACCAATTATGCCTAAGGCAGGATTTACAATCTCATGTGGGCTCTGCCATTTGATGTTGTTGGCCCCCATTTCCTCACCTGTAAAGTGGGGATAATAACACCTACTGCAGAGTCTGTCTGGTATTTCGGTCTGCCCTGCATCCATTCTTTCTGAGAAATTCTCCTCTTCTAACTCCAGGAGATTCTTGTGGTGTTGTCAGTGTACGGACTCACCTTCCCTCCCACGGGCCAGCCAATCAGAGGGCCACATCCTCATGGACATGCTGACTGAGCCAACGGATGGGCAAGAGAGCCCCAAATGGCTAATCAGAGTCTCCTTTCTAGACTGGTGTTGATGTTGTGTAAGAGAAACCTGGAGCTGTGAGATGTCATTTTCCCCACTCAGACAAGAAAGCAGCCTCTGTGGATGCTGAGAGACCCACAGGCTCCATCTAGCCTGGGGCTTTTAGACACCCTCTAATAAATCTCTCTCTCTCTCTCTCTTCCTTCCTTCCTCTCTTTTTCCTTAAGGTAGTTTGAGTTGGGCTTTAGTCACTTGCAACCAAAAGAGTCGTGACCAATGCCCATATTTTGGAGAGTTATTATAAAAATTAAAAAAAAAAACAATTCATTAAAGTGCCTGCCATGTGACAAGCCTTCCAAACATGATGCTGTTATGACAGAGGTTGGTTGCTAGGGGCTCTAGCTTATTCCTTATTCTCAATCCTTTAGGTAGTATTAAGATTTGATGAGCTCATAAACTGAAACCACATGATTTTGGGCCACAGAATTTTTTCCACTGCATTGCACACACTTGCTGCGTCCTTTATTGCCTTTGAGGGACATCCTAAGAAGCAACTATTTGAAAACCTTTATTGCATATGCCATAGGGACATTGTCAACTGCTTCACTCAGGGTCCCATCTAGAAAAATACATTAAGAAATTTTTCTCAAGCTTATGTGGGAAGGAAAATTTGACTTCCCCCAAGGTGGTACTTGACCAACTTTTTTTCACCCTCATCATCAGAAAAGACTGCACTTGTACTCGCAGGGGCTAGAGGCATATCCCTAAGCAGTGAGTACAATTTCTTCTGTTTTATGTTAAAAATTCATGTAACTTTTGTATTCTTCTCCACTCGACCTCCATGTTTATTTTTATGGATGTTGTAAATCCTGCAACAGATCTCTTTGATTGCCTCCAAGGTTGACATGAAATTTATGATTCCTCTTTAATAATGATGGCCAAAGTATATAAACTACAACCTATATCCTTGTCTTGATATTCTAATTGCTCTATAGTTTCTCTGATCCTGATTGTAGTTTATTTATAGCTTTCTATTTTATGGTGTATTTTCTTGTGAATTGCTTCAACTACTTTGTGGAAGTAAATGGGCTATGAATAAGTAAAATCATTCATATAAACATAAAAAAAAGAATTGACAAACTTGAAATGATACCATATGAGGACACAGGATGTGTACTTGGTTTCCTACTAATAGACATCTTACCCCCCAACCTCAGCTGAATTGAACAACACATTGAACGAAAAGGTGTTTAAAATTTTAACAGAAACGGCATGAAAAAGGCATAGCTAATATTCTTGTTATCCACAGAAAATCAAAAGTCCTAATTTGAAGAGAATACATTAATATTGATTTTGGAGGACAGATGTTGGAATCAGCTTTTGAAAGAGGGTCTATTTGCTTCCTTTTTTTACCAAGGGCAATAATGAAAAATATTTTTGTTAACAGATGGGTTCATTACATTTTCAACTTCACACACTGGGACAGAAACTGGGCAATAGCAGTACCTTTACTACATACATCCAGGATGGAGTTAGCTGGTCTTTGGGACACCCTTGGAAGCACCGAGAAGCTTGAAAATGCAAAATGAGGGCCACGCATCTAATGCCTGTTTACTTACGTGTCTCCCCTTCTGAACAACATTCTTCAAGTAAGGCAGTTCTTACAATGGGATGGGGTCCAGAAGATCCTTGAACCTACTGAAAATGAATGTACAGATTTATGTGTTGGGTACATTTTTAGCCTCCATAGCTCTCAGCAGATTTTTGAAAACACTTGTGATCTTGAAGAGGTTAAGGAACACTGGCACAAGGGATTGTCTAGCATGGTGCCTTGTGTACAGTACATGCTCAGTGAATGTGGGTATGTCGAACAGTTGAGATTCTGTGCTTCCCAGTCAGAAATAGCTACGTTGGCTGTAGGGTCAGGTCCGAGAATTTAATCCCTTTAAACTTTAATTTCTTCACTGTTAAAAGGGAATAAAAATACCTAACAGAACATAGTAAAGATTAAATGAGGTAAAACAAAGAATGTCTGAGCTATAGCGAGTCAATACAGCTTTTGTTTTTGTTATTGTCAATTAAACTGTAATTCAGACGCAATTATCACATACTTGTCAGGACAGATTCTCAGTATAACAATTTTTGTTTTTCAAAATAAAATATATTAAAAAACTTAAAAGACTATCTGAATGATTTTGGAATGTAATAGAGACAAATGTAAAGGAAGAGTGCAAATGTAAAGGGCGGGAATTTACCTGTCTTGCCCAGGATTAGAGAGGTAGTCCATCTGACCTAAGCAGAACCTTTGTTTGAACCTCTCCTGATCTCTTCCTCCTTCCCGCTCCTATCTCCATCATGTACTACGTGGACACGCACACGTGCACGTGCGCACGCGTACACATACACACGCACACGCATACACATGTGCACACGGCACGCACGCGTGCACACGCACGCGCACACATACACTCGTGCACGCGCTCGGTCGTACACAGAGACTTTCAGAACTCTCTTAAGAGTTAGTGGGAGTCTTTCTGAATCCATCCTTTTTTTTTTTTTTTAAAGGTTTTATTTGTTTGACAGAGAGATCGAGAGAGGAAACACAAGCAGGGAGGGAGGGAGAAAGAAGCAGGCTCCCCGCGCCCCCCCTCTCCGTGCAGCAGGGAGCCTGATACAGGGCTCAATCCCAGGACCCTGGGATCATGACCTGAGCTGAAGGCAGTCGCTTAACCGACTGAGCCACCCAGGCGCCCTCCAAATCCATCTTTAAAATACAGTTCTGAATTCAATCTCTAACTCCCCTAATTTAATTTCTGAATAGGGTGTCATAAAAGGAAGAATAACAAAGGTGTCAAATATGATACCATTTACTCTTTTTTCAAGTTCTTTGAATGACCTTCCCCCCCCCCCCCCAGGTCCATTGTGTCTAGGAATAATTTTTAAAGATTTTTTGCTTAACCAATCAAAATCAATACCTTTTCATTCTGGTGAAGTGGCCAACTGTGGGCCTGTGTGCTTGCCCAGTTGCTCAAATTGTGTTCCAAGCTTGTTTCCATTGAAAATCTTGCATAATGCTTTTGAGACAAAACTATATAAAATAAAAAGTCTTTTTTTTTTTAAGATTTTATTTATTTTTTAACAGAGAGAGAGACAGTGAGAGAGGGAACACAAGCAGGGGCAGAGGGAGAGGGAGAAGCAGGCTTCCCGCTGAGCAGGGAGCCCGATATGGGGCTCGATCCCAGGACCCTGGGACCATGACCTGAGCCCAAGGCAGACACTTAACAACTGAGCCACCCAGGCGCCCAATAAAAAGTCTTTTTTTTAAATAGTTTTTTTTAAATTTTATTTTTAAGTAATCCCTACACCCAGCGTGGGGCTCAAACTCACAACCCTGAGATGAAGAGTCACAAGCTCCACTAACTGAAGCAGCCAGGAGCTCCCCCCGGCCAAAAGAAAGTCTTTTTCAGTCTTGAGAAGGAAAGTAAGTATAGTGGATTGGAGTGTCTAGATTTTTAAATGTATGCTTACTGCTCTTTAAAAGCAAAATTGGAAATAAGGTAGGGCAAAGTTATGGCGGGGCTTAAAATTTTGTGGCTTAGAAGTGATGTTGGAGTCCACCTGTTCCAAAATCCTATTGTTCCAAGAAAGAATATTAAAATCCAGATGTATGTGAGCCTTGGTCCAAGTCACACTACTGTTTTTCCCCTCTCCCATTCATGGATGATGATCCTAGGCTATGATAGGCTCACGGTGTTGTTCTATAATTATTATTATTACTTTTTTTTAAGTAGGCTCTACCTTCAGCATAGGGCCCAATGCGGAGCTTGAACTCACAACCCTGAGATCAAGACCTGAGCTGAGATCAAGAGTTGGATGATTAACCTGAGCCACCCAGGCACCCTATAATTATTTTTATTAATACACATTAGCAAGTTCGTTTTTAGCCCACTCTCTGGCCCCTTCATCACTCACTTGGGACCCCATCTCTTGCACCATTTATTTTTTGAGGGCCTTCGCACTCACCTGGTTGAAATAACATATTACTGTCAAGTGAATGATTGGCACAGATCAGCATTTCCAAAAGTGCTTGTTCTATGTATTGTTAGTATTCTCTGAGGGAAAATACTGATGCTTGAGGGAATTTGGAAGATATTGCACTGAACAAATGTATATGATTGTTTCCTGCAAGACTTCTCAGAGCCTTTAATATGCTAATGTGTATCATATGTCTTTAGGAGTGGGGTAAAGTACATAAATCATATTTTCAGAGCTTACTTGACTGTGGAACTTTCCATCTCTCCCCAGTCCCAGCATCTGAAAATGAGTGGGGTTTAAGTTACCGTTCCAGAGATACTCGCATTTTAATAAGGGATTCTTAAAGAAGAAATTATATGTTGAGCTCCTTATTTCTCTTAGGATGTACAATCTTTAAGGGCAGGAAAAAATATCATTTATCTCTGAGTCACCAACACTTAGCCCAGCACCATGCACAGTTCCTGGCACATAGGACAAATAGCACAAGATCCATCTACATTTATTAAAGGAATAAACAAAAAAAGACTTCAAGCCCTATCAGACTTACTTTCTGGAGGTAGAATTTGAGCCATCAATGGCAACTGCATTACCCTTCTGTTATCCTTTGTTTTTTGATCTAGTCTACAGTTCTGGGCAAGACTTATTTTAAAAAACTGATAAAGAAAATTATAAATAAAAATATTGTATTATCATATTTTCCCCTCCCCTGCTCACTTAAAAAAAAATCCAATGCTTACTAGCTTTTGTGAGGTGGAATCAGGGTAATAGGTAGAGAAAAGCAGAGCTGGAGAGGCAATAATGGGGAAATCACATGGAAAAGGGCTGATATTTAGAAGAGAAGTATGGAGATAGAAGGAAAGAGGGTGTAGAAGGAGGTGAGAACCAGAAACGTCCGGTGGCTGGGAGAGTTCTTGGTTAGGAGTTGAGAGTGGCAGAGAGAGAAAGGTTTGGGACAAGGAAGGGAGGCAGCTGCCTTCGGATGGGTGATGAGGGCTGCATAGATGGGGAGAAGGACTTTTAAGATATGTTCTGTGTAACACATACCCATACCAACACCCACACATTCCACTTTGGAAGTTTCGTGAAGGACCAAGTAAAATCTGGAAATGCTTTCAGATATATTTGTATTACCCTCTTGGAATTCCCAGCAGAAACTGGGCAGTGGGGGGACCTCAGAATATTCACATTCCATTCCCAAAGGATAGAGATGCAAGAGAAAAATAGGAGCCCAGCAAGTTTTCCATTTCTCGTGAGAATGGGGGGCATGTTCATTTGTGAAACAAGTGTATGCAGTTTTCATTATCCCCTCCCACCTTACACATCCCCAGTGCCATACAAAAACAGGAGAATGTGGTTGCCTTTCTTAAAGCTAATTTTTAGTTGATTTTTCAATATATGTACAAAACCAGGCAAGGTAATGGAAAGCTATTTTTCAGCGTACATATACCTATATGCCATAAAAATAGATATATGTGAAGGGGAAATTGCTAATAATGTTTGTGATTTCATAAGTACCATAAGAAGCCTCCTCAGCCTGGGATAACTTTCTCTGAGACAAAATATCCAGCACTGCAGTATACATGTACTATGTCTCATGGAGGGATTGTATAAGATTCTGAAGAATCTTAGGGCAGTAAATAATTTTGGTGGCTCCAACTGAGCTTCTCATGACATCACTATACTTGATCCAAATATGGCCACCATGTTTGCCCAGGCAAGTGTGAGTTCCCCAAACACTGAGATGGCAGGGAAACTTTTCTTGGTACTGGCAAAATGGTATCTTGGGGAGTCTGCCTACATCTGGCTTCAGTCTTTATTACTCTGAGTTAATTTACTTATTGGAGTGTTAGCATGGCTTGCTGGGCTCAGTAGGAAGGAGGAAAACAAGCTGGGAAGAGCATGACACCAAGTTTAATTCACCGAAACCTAACCTTTGCGGAGCAACTATTATGTACCAAGAGATGGGGATACAAATACCAAGAAGATGAATGCCCTACTTACAGGGAGAAAAAGAAAGAAGAAGGGTAAAATGGGTGGGAGGAGAGAGATGGAGATGGGTTCGAGAAAGGGAAAGAGAAGGAGATAAGATGGAGAGGAAAGTAAGGCAGAAGAAAGAATCAAAACAAGCACATGGAAAGAGGGAAGGAAGTTAAAGGCAGAGAAAAAGGATGACAGTGGGAAGAGAGACAAATAGAAGAGAGAGAATGGTCAGAAATGATCCAAGAGAGGTCAAGAAAAAGAGAACTTTGGGTTTGGGGGCTCTAGTTCTCCATCTTCTCAAGAGGTTAAATGATGAAATGTTGCCCCATTTTCCATGTTCTTAATCTGTGTGAATTAAGAGTGGCAGAAGATGGTGCTTTTAGAGTTAGAAGGTGCGAAGGCAGATTTAGAAGGTTGACACATTGAGTCAGTAAGCCAACCTAAAAGATTATCACAGGTTTTACTTTGGGAAAACTGTTTTGGTGGGGGTGGGGGAAGATGAAAACCCCCAAAACTATATTCACAGTAAACATGTAATAAAAAAGGCAATGGGTGTTTCCTTTCTTTATCATGCAACTTATAAGTGCCTTTTCCTTTCTGGGAAAGAAGTGTTTCTGTGGTGCAAGTCGAAGCAATTCATCATACTCAGTAAACTCACAGTGGTATAAGTACTCATTAGGATGTCTCCTTGAGAAAAGGAAGGGTGAAAATGGTAGTTTAAAGCAGGTAAAATGGTCTGTTGTTTTTATTTGGTACATTGTATTATTCAGTGAATTTTTTTTTTAATTCGAGAAAAAATGTTCAGCATCCTTTCAATACGTGGTCAAGACTGGAGTGTATCCAGATGTGTGCTGAAATGCAGAGCTAGCTGTGCCACATCTGTTTCAGAGAACTAGTTTCGGACCCCAGACCTCTTGGGCAGGTGTTTTTGAAGGTCAGTATCTCTACTGATAAAATACAGATAGCTTCTAGTTGGTCATTCCCTGAGACAGAGGGCACCAGAGGCGCTGGGGAATGTCATCAATCATGCTATTATAAGCACTTAAGACTCTCTGGGATGAGAGCAAATTGGTGGGCCAAGATCTGTTGTTCCATCTTTTTCCAGGGTGTTACCATATCTGGAGACGAAGAGAATTGGGTCTTTTGCCTGGCTGTGCTCAACACTAAAGCCTTCAACAGTAACAGCAATCACGCTGGTGCGATTTGTTGCTGGGGGAATTCTGTGTGCTGGGAGCTGGAGGGAGGCCACCAATTCATTTCACATATATTATTTCTCCAGGAGACACAGCATAATTGAGGACAATTTTCCACCATGAATTGCATCATTAGCTAACACAGGGAAAGTGAAATGCTGTTAACTTTTCTTTTCCTTCTGCAAAGCTGATGAGCTGAAGAAAACAGAAATAAAAAGTTTAATGTAATTTTTTTCTAAGGATATATGTTGAAAATCAGAATCAAAATGCCTTTACATGGTAATAGAAATCCCACATTTTAATACATTGCCATGCACATAAGGAATCAAGTAATGCTGAATACAAAATAGTCCAGTATACAAAATGATAAAGCAAATTTTCAAGCCCAATAGAGATCATGCTCACAGATACAAGGGGGGCAAAAATCTGTACAGTTTCATTTCTATCAATTTAAAAAGAATCATGCCCCCCCAACTCTTTTTGACGACAACCCCAAACAGAAACATTATAAGAAAATATAAAGGAGACCCAGAGGGAACTTGCAAGTTGATAGCTGCTTAAGATGTGGAAATTGTTGGTTCAAGATTGTGGTGCACAGTAATTCTTATGTTTAGAGAAGAAAGTTTCTAAACATTGTATGCCCTGGGAATCCAGGGAACCAAAGTGAGCATCCAACAGAAAAGGCACTCTGATTTTACCACGTAACTTGCTTGAGTCCTCCTAAGCCTAGTCCTGGGAGTTTCTCTGGGGTGCATAGAGGAAAAAACAAAAAACAAAAAACAAAAAACCCACAGATGTGGGCAATGGATAAGGAAAATACTTATTTAATTAACCACTCTTTGGGGACTAAGAGAATTTAGACTGCTGGTTTAACTACTCACTTAGGGAAGCTATAAAAATTTCTACCCTCTATGTAGGCTTTTGTATTATGAAATGTGCTTTTATAGCTACATTTGTTAGTGTTTGTAAAACCGTGAACCAGTTTTTTCATGAGATTTTTTTCCCCCCCTCATACCCTACTGAGAATACTGGCCTTTCATTTTTTTCTTCCTCTTTCTTGCCTAGGACAAATACTAACATACAGTAGCTCATCAACAAAGTTCCATGTGGCTCTCTGCTTCCCGTGACCCTCAGTTTGTCAACTTCACACTTTCATTGGTCTTCCCCAACCCAGAGATTGGTGATTTTCCCCTGCAGTAAGCCAAACCTGAGGCTCTCTCCCTTGGCTAGGTCAATGGTAAGCCTTTTAGAGGCAGAGAAGTGGAGATACACGGGCGCCTAGGCCATGGGCTCTGCAGACCAGTTCCCCTGTATTAGAAAAAGCTTGTGTGTGTATGCAAGATGCCGATTCTTACTTTCTTATCATTCTTTCTTTTCTAATCCCAGGATGGACTCTCAGGAATACCAGCTATGAGGAAAAATCATAAAGAGAAAGGGCTCACAATTAAAGCCCAGGTCACCGTGCTTTATATTAGTGGTACGGAACACCTCCCCTTAGCTCATTTTAGCCTGCAAACCACCCCGTCTGCTGAGGTGGGACAGATGAGCAGAAGCCCGGAGAGATGGGCAATTTCTATTGAATCCAAGTATTCTTGAATTCAAAACCTTTTCTTCCCCTTTCTCAGAGCAGTGCCAGATCCACAAAGGCCTAAGAATAACTCAAGTATAAACCACAGTAGATCAATATTTTCTTTTCTCAGGTATGTTTTACTGCTAATATGTAATTTTGTTACCATATCGATCTTTTCTAAAGTTTTGGGTACAGCTATTTAATTTAGTGGCTAATGATATTAAAGAGTTGGATTAATTGGAACTACAGTAGCATGGTTTAATGGCACAAGAGTTTTAGTGGAATTAGTTTTAAAATATTTGTGCTGGCTTGGCTTTTCAGCAGAGTAGTTGCTTCCATGCCAATCATGACAGACTTGCAGTGCAAAGTCCAGAGCCTAACGTTATTCAGCTCAATGCAGTCTGAACTTCACTAGCCAAGCCACGGTCTCCTCAAGCATGGCCTTGTAGGGATAGCATTTTTCTACCAGCTGAGCAAAGGTAGTGGTATACAAACCATTCTGAGCCCTGAGAGCCTTCGAATTGCCTACATGTGAGTTTAAGCATGTGGAAGCCCAACGACTCCGGGGGGGCGGGGGGCAGGTAGGGACCAACACTCACTGAAGAGGGTAATGCTTCTCTTTCTGGTAATTGGAGTTGAGAGTTGCATTACAATGGAAAAGACAAAGGTTCCAGTGTTCAAACCCCACTATGTGCCCCCCCCAGCCCCTCCCCACCTCTCAACCCGACCCAATTCTCTTTAAGTTTACCTCCTGTAAACAGAGGCCTGTTGATGTGAAAAAGAATTTGGTCACACACTTCCAAACTTCTGCAGCTGGTGTGTGGGAAAACATTCTCGGTCCTCTCCTGTATGGGAAATAGGTATGGGAACTGTTCAAAGCTGCCACTGAGTCAGTGGGCAGCTTCCAATGCAAACGCACTAAATGCAGTTGATGGCGGTCAATAAAAAATACTGGAAGTCTATGTGTGTGTGTGTGTGTGTGTGTATATATATATATATAAAGAATTCGAATTGATTCAGGGGTCACATAATCAAAGACCATGGCAGGGCTCAGTCCAAATCATATTCTTGAAATTATGCATGAATAGGGAGACTACCCAGAGCTTCAAAAGGTGTCTTCATGGTCGTTGTGCTATTTTGGGGGGAGGCCAGGCCAGCTTCCTCTGTGGAATGGGAGAGGGCCACCATCAATTTGTGGAACACAGCAACCACCAGACACTCGCATTTAATGGCAAGCAAGTATTTCTTCAAAGTTATGTCACAAAATCAGTTCCCCCACCACAGGAGAAATAATGACCTAATAAGAATCTCTTGTTTTAGAATTCTTTTTTTTTTTTTTTTTCAGAGTAAAGCTCCTAAATACGTTTTTACAGAATTTGGGGAGGGTGGTATTTAAATATAACCACACAAACAGATCTGTGAGCTCTTGCATATCAACCCAGCTTAGAATTCCACACTTGATCACTGTGTGTGCTAACAGGGCAAAGCCACATGGAGCACAGCCCGTTTATACCCTTTGATCCAAACAACTGACATTTAAAGGTTCTAAGCAATGCAGAAAGCAACCAGCAGTCTTCAGTGTCTTCATTGTTTTGGGTGTTAGCATCTCCAACTGGATTAATGTAACAGTCTCCACATCATTCACGTCAGTAGGGCTGTTTCTATCACTCTGCACTGGAGGCAAAAAGGCCTGGGTTTAAGAGCCTTACTAAGGCTCCTGGAAATGCTGGAGGTTTGGAACAACAGCAACAAAACAAGCCGTTAAAGAAATGAAACCCCTGAACCACTGGCTCCAAAATATGAAAAGAATATTGTATAATCACAAAGAATGTATCTACAACACTTAACATTATGTCAACCAGTCAACTGCAATTTGGTGTAAGTCATAGGGTTACTTTGAAATTTTATTAGGTGTATGTTGTTGGTGCCTTTTCGTGTTTGATGTAATTGGAGAAGGGAGGCTCTGAAGTAAGAATGCTTGGGGCTCTTCAAGACTGTAAAATCGCCCCATGTGGTGCTCAAAACTCCAGTCTTACAAAGCTTTTTACACCCATTTTCTGCTGTTCTGGGGAAGTCATTTGTCAGCCTTTGTGCTGTTGGGCAGGAGGTCTAAAACTGGTCCCATCCTCACTGGCACTTACCCTTTACATTTATCTTATAGGTGAATTTCATCTTAAAGTTTTTAGATCTTAGAAATGGTGCTCTGCACCCCACCCCCGAATTTTCCCTGCAGGGCCAAGATGATGGCCAGAAGAAAACCAGCATTGATACCATCCCTCTGGCCACCTTCCTACATGAGAATCTCCAGGGAAGGATCTGTTTTGTTCTTTTTATTAAGGTGTGGCAGAACCTCCGTGTGCACAGGGCCAACTTTTCCTCACGCTTCCCACAGCCGATTCACTGTCAAAAGAATATCCCTGTCTCCCCACAAGAGTACCAGAGCAAAATAATGGAAGTGGGGTTCTGTTTGACCTGAAGCCACGCAGTGGCGCCAGGAATCATGCAATTTGATAAAGCAGAATTCATAAGATAGTCTCTGGCTACAGGATGAGATGCAGATCTAAAGAAACAAAGAAGCAGGACCTCCTTGTCTTTGAAATCGAGTCCCCAGCTGTGCCCTGAGCAGAAGCATCTCCTGCTCTGTCCTCCCTCATAATCTCATGGGTTCTGTTCTGATGAGCAATTTTGACTGGTCACTCCCTAGAGATGGGAATCCACAGTCCACTGCTGTTGGGGCAGCAAGCCTTAACTAAGATCAAGCGGAGGAAGGAATTATTAGTCAGTGCTGGGGAAAGAGGGGATGGCTAAGTTTTTCTGTTTGAGTTCTTTATAGAATACTCAAAATCTACCCAAGGAATCGCATTGAAAGAAGAGATTAAAAGAAAGCCAAACAAAAAAACCAACAAAGCAAAAGAGTGGGGTGGAGGGGGTTGTGGGAGAGGTGAATAAAAACAGCTTTTAAGGCATAAAAGAATTTATGTCATTTTCAAAGATTAGATTTTAAAGAGTCTATGGCAATCTTAAGTCTAGTTGTCAAGTAACAAAATTACTCCAAAGAACGTAGGGGAAAACATCACAAAGAATGAAGCTGCTAATGGCATAGGGAAGAGGAGGTTTGGGTAAAGCTAAAGTGCTAAGGGGGTCTTGGAAACTTTTCTTCAGAGAGACTTTTATTGTTCCTCTCCAAAATCAATCAGGTGACATTTACAGACAAAGGAAACCTTTGCAAATAACACCAGGGTAAACCCATTAGAGGATTCTATCCTTAGTTTATATTCTTCAGTACGGTTGATACTCCTTTTCCCCTTGAGTGTTAAAAAACGGCAGAATTCCCTCAGAATAAGGACTGTTAATCTCTGTCTGAGCAACTAGAAGTGCCTTTGGAGAGAACTTGGGGTTGCTTCCCCTACTTTGGAGGTAGAAGTCAAATGTGCAGTTACACAGCTCATAGAGCCTGAGCAGGGGGCTGAAGGGATGCCATTACCCATGAGAAAGTTTATAGGATCTCTATCCCCTAGGTATGTCTTAAACTACTGAAGTGATTTGCTTTTCACCCTAGCAGAACCACCGATGCTCTGCATTTTAAATTCAGTTCTGAAGCTGGAACAAGCTAATCCCCTTGGCACCCCAGAGAGTCTGATAATTATTCATTTCTGTTCATTCCCAAGAGTGTCTTTCCTGCACAAGTGTGGGTGTCAGCCTTTCAATAAAAGGTGTAGCAGAGGTTTAAGTAAAAGGAAAAGATAAGCATCAACAGTTTATAGCCCTTAGACATCAAAATATTTATCCCTTACCTCCTGTGCCTCCCCACAGCCATTCCTGAACTTCTGGGAGGTAAAATTTCCTCCACACATCCTAGGAAGAAGGTGCAGCACAGCAGGAAGTAATGATGGGGAAATTGTGGACCAACACGGAACAAAGAACCCAAAGGCTGTGAAGCAAGTCATTTCTCCATTTTGCTGGTTTAGCAACTGACTACTCAGATTTTTATGCCACCGTGTTTCCAAAACCATCCCCCCAAATGATTTCAAAATGAGGTTGACAGTTTGGAAAACACGTCGAAGCTCATACACAAATACCTGGTGTGCCAGGAATTAAGGCATTTATAGACACGCCATCTTCAACTGGGTTCTTTCATGGGTCTTCAGGTTTGCCTTTTCCCATCTCCACTCTTGCCCATCACCTTTTAATAATCTGTCAGTACACTTTTGACTAAAAAAAAAAAAAAGACTAGGAAACTCTACTTATTTAACTGTTCAGAACATATTTTGTGAAAGCCAAAGGAAGGAAGGCTGAACCTCCATCATTTAATGACCATCTGTACCATAAGGCGTGTCCAGTCTCCCAAGATGGTTAGCCATAGTCTCAGAATGACCCTGAATTCATAAACCAGTTAATTCCCAGCTACAGTATCTCAGCTCCTGACAGGAGTTCTTATGGACTCCGGAGGCCCTATTCTGGGTCCCCAGGACTCCTTTGAGAACTGGAGCTTCAGAGAATCCAGCATAATGACCAGCGGTCATTCCCCAGGAGGGGAATACAGATGACCAGGGTGAATATCCAGGAACGCAACTGAAAGCTGTTTTGGGAGGCTCTTACCAGCTAAGTCTGGGCCCGGGAAGGGTTGGCTGTACGTAAGGATGCAAACATGTGGCCTGATGCTACTGTCTCCTTCCTCGGCCAAGGGAACTGCCTGCCACCATGTGCATTTTGTGAGGTTACTCTGGCCAGGGGTGAATTCAGGTGTCTGAATTCTGTTTTCATTGTGGAAAAGCTGGGATGGGGGCAGCGTTTGTGGGGGAGGAGATATGGTTTCAGAAGGGCATGGAGAGTCGGCCTCACACTCTGTTGTTACCCCAACACAATGCTTGGCACATAGTAGGTGCTCAACAAAGCCTTGCTAAATAAAAGAAGGATCAAAGAAGAAGGAAGCCTTACTGTTGGAACTGAAACTCAGGAGGTGGGCAGGAGAGATCAGAATGTTATCTTTAGGGGCATTGGCAGCCAGGGTTTGGCCGCCTAATTCTGGATTTGTAAAAAATTATGGTCTGTGAGAGCCTGATGGTCCTGGTGCTGACCTGTCGAAAGGCCAGATCTTGGTGATGACTGAAACTCCTCCAAGTTCCCTCTCGGAAGCCCCCCTTCTTTGGCAACACAGCCTGACAGGTTTGTGGTGAGTCATCCTACGAGGTGACTCACCTGCATCACATTTCTTTCCCTTCCCCTATCAGCTTTCCAAATCTCAGGTGGGGGCATTTTCCAATGTGCTGTGCATTTCTTGAGACCCCCCCCCAGGGGAGACCAGACTATGAGTGCATGTATAGAGACCCCCCCTAAAATGGCCAAACGTCCTTGTGCTGGCAGGGTCGCAGGGTTGGTATGCATATTTAAAGAAAAGCCTGATACCTGTCAGGCCCAGATTGGGACTGTGGGTACCCAGACCATATGTGTTGAATTTTTGATTCAGCCAAGTTTATATTTCCGGTGGGGTGGGGGAAGCTAAAGCATTACGTAGGGTCAGGCAATATGGATCTCTCTCTAATGCCCAAAGACAAGCAATAGCTGGGTCGACCAGTTTCCCAGGACTGTGCTTTGCTGTAAGACATAGTAAAAAAGAAATAATTAATTGTGGATATAATCCCAGAAAGGATTAAAGGAGACTAGTAGGTTCTCTACTGAGGTAGGAACCTAGTGTGGATTGGGCCCTTTTCCTTCTTCAGGCTCGCAGGGGGACGCTTGCTATTTCCCTCTTCAGAGATCTGTGATTTAAACTTGACCTAGAAAGTTTTCTGAAGTTGTAAAGTCAGACCACACGGGAAACCTGCACTCTGCCGCCCTTACTCTCAACCCACCATGGTCTTTGATTAAAAACCCACCCCCTTTTGTTCTTCAAAAACACTCTTCTATAGAAGGAGTGACTATGTACACTGGCCACCTAGAAGCCGCCTGTGTTTGTCTGCATGTGGATGTGCTAAGCTGTGCCCCAGTACCAGAAACCAAGAGCTAAGATATTTCAACCACCAGCCCACTTCTACTCCCCTTTGGCACTGCAAGAAATCCAGCTGGTTGCATAAAGTATCAACAGGTTAAGTCTAACAGTATTATGGCCATGTTTTCACCAATCTACCACAGATGACTGGGGATATGCCAGGAGTGGAGTTTGTCTTGGACAGTATGAGCCAGAAAGAGGACAAGATTTATAAAAGAAAAAAAAAAAAAAGAGAGAGAATACTTGTTTTCCCACATGTACTGATTATGCTGATTGGTTTTGGTGTCGTGTTCTCACGTAAAGTGCTTAAGAGTTGGACAGAATACCTTTAGACATCATAACTAACATAATCAAGACATGTTTACATTCCTACCAGGGCAGAATATCATGAACGCTTCCACTGAGATTGCAGAACTGCTGTGATTTTTTTTTTCTAATACATCATGCCATCTGCACACATAATAAAATAATCCAGTAGTTGCCATGCTAAAATAGGACTTCTAGTGAAGGGCACAGACAGCTCCCCTAAGGGAGCGTCAGTTATGCACAGTGATGAAAACTGGAAGCAATTTTCCAGCTAATGGTCTGCCAATGACCACTTGGAACAAGTTGGCACTGTATATTATGCACCTCATTTTAAAAATCCACAGCAAACTAAGATTTTCCAAAGCCCATGATCTTGACTGAATGGGTGTTTTTTCAGTTAATCTGGTTACTCTGTCAGTGCTCCGTGGAGGT
This sequence comes from Neomonachus schauinslandi, assembly GCF_002201575.2. Lineage (NCBI taxonomy): Eukaryota > Metazoa > Chordata > Mammalia > Carnivora > Phocidae > Neomonachus > Neomonachus schauinslandi. The sequence continues at coordinate 166,954,355 of NC_058406.1, forward strand.
CTTCTGGCAGTGCCATGAGTTAGTCTTTCTGTGAGCAACAGGCCACGTTCATATCAACTGGCAGGACAGCAGCTTGGAAGGCTAACCATGTTTATGGAGAACCCTCGATTGAGGCTGTAAGAGGAAAAGGGAAAAACGCAGTGAGTCATTTCTTTAATGTTCCCAGATACTGGTATGTAGCAATTATCCTACTCAAACGAACTCTGACATCCTCAGGTCAAAGAGAAGTCCCCAACAGGGATAAAATTACTCAACCCCAGGACAGATTTATAGTGGTTTGTATTCTTGGAATGTCCTTCCACCATTTGGCAGAGCATGGAAGACATCCATCGCAGGGACTGGTGAAGTTGCCTGGAAGGCAGGGCAAAATCAGATCTCTGGAACTGGCATTCATCCCTCACTGGTCTGTGATTTGGGAAACCATTTCCTACATTATGGAGTTTCATGTATTTACCCGATCTGGTATGAAGGCGTGTGTGTGTATGTGTGTGTGTGTGACAATGGTGGTTTTATTTATCAGGCAGCTTTCCTGGGATAAAACTTAGAAGGAAATGTTGGAAGCAGTATGGCTGGAGCTCCCGAGTTTGCTATTTGAAAAGTGAGACTGGCTGAGGAGCAGGTCCGGGACAGAGAAAGTCTTCAAAGTCTGACCAGTCTGACCTGCATTGCAACCTTGCTTTTGACTTTGGGAATGCTGGTGCAGATACGTCTTCCTGGGTTTTGTAACTCTTTATTTTATAATTTTCCTATTATTTTATCTGAGTCCTCCCTATAGTTCCTTATATACAGGTCCTCATTTATTACTTAATATGGGAGTGCCACTGAATGTTTTGTTAGAAAAATAGCTACATTTGCTTTATTTAATACACAAAACTATCTGGCAATGGGAGACTAAGATAGCCAAGAGTTCTTGATGTTAAAAAAAGAAAAAATCTACCTAGGCCTTTCAAAATATGAGAGAATGCAAAATTTACAAGCAAATGGTTGATTAAAACTTGCTATTTTGAAGAAAATGCAAAAACAAAAGTAAGGTACTATTTAAGCATACTAAATATAAAATAATACTACTACTGATAAGGTTGTAATGAAAGTAGAATACTAATATATTGCTGATGGCATTGTAAACTGGAAAAATAATGTCAATTTATTTAAAAACTATTAAAAATTCACATTCTTTGACTCACTGTTTCCATTCAAGGAGTGTATCCTAAGGAAATAATCTTAAAAAAATGAGAGAAACTATATGCACAAATATATAACCTAGAGGTTATTTGTAATAGTGGGAAAATTGGAAAAAGAGTCTCCCACTGTTGAAAATGTAGGTTAAGTAAATGATGGCACATTAACAAGATGTATGCCAATGTGGCTATCAACGTAATAATTATGATGATTATGTAGCTACGTGGTAAACAGTTATGATATACTACAATGTAAAACTTACACATATGCATAGAAAAGAACTCTAAGTGAAATGATGACTATGATAGGATTTTTATTATTGTTGCCTTAAATATTTTGCAAAACCACAAAAATTAGGTTCACAAGAATGCAGATGTGACCAATGAGCACTGACTAACCAAAGCATCCATCCTAATACTACCTCAAAAATAACTATTTTGCAGTCCCATTAAGAGAGAACACGCCAGTAATATTGAAGGGGGAATAGAAACCAACATGAATATAAATCTATCCGGGTCAACCTGCAAGGGAACAGTGCAGCCTAGAAGATCCACATGGATTTCTGGGAACCAGACACAGTATAGCATCCTTTTGGGACTTTTGCTAAAATCAGTCCTGGAGTAGAGAACCCAGAAATGGACCCTCAACTCTATGGTCAACTAATCTTTGACAAAGCAGGAAAGAATGTCCAATGATTCATCTCCCCCTCTGATGAACCATGAGAGACAATGGACTCTGAAAAACAAACTGAGGGCTCTAGAGGGGAGGAGGGTAGGAGGATGGGTTAGCCTGGTGATGGCTATTAAAGAGGGCATGTTCTGCATGGAGCATTGGGTGTTATATGCAAACAATGAATCATGGAATACTACATCAAAAACTAATGATATAATGTATGGTGATTAACATAACATAATGATAAAAAAATAAAAAACATAATTCAAAAAAATAAAAATAGCAAAAAGAAAAAAAAGACTTTTTTTCCATTTTCCAATGGAAAAAAAGTCTTTTCAGAAAACAAATGGTGTTGGGAAAATTGGATAGTGACATGCAGAAGAATGAAACTGGACCATTTTCTTATGCCATACACAAAAATAAATTCAAAATGGGTGAAAGACCTAAATGTGAGACAAGAAACCATCAAAATAGTAGAGGAGAACACAGGTAGCAACCTCTTTGACCTCGGCTGCAGCAACTTCTTGCTAGACATGTCTTCAAAAGCTAGGGAAACAAAAGCAAAAATGAACTATTGGGACTTCATCAAGATAAAAAGCTTCTGCACAGCAAAGGAAACAGTCGACAAAACTAAAAGACAACTGACAGAATGGGAGAAGATATTTGCAAATGTCTTATCAGAGAGAGGGCTAGTATCCAAAATCCATAAACAACTTACCAAACTCAACACCCAAAGAACAAATAATCCAGTCAAGAAACAGGCAGAAGACATGAACAGACATTTCTCCAAGGAAGACGTACAAATGGCCAACAGACACATGAAAAAATTCCCAACATCACTTGGCATCAGGGAAATACAAATCAAAAACCACAATGAGATACCACCTCATACTGGCAGAATGGCTAAAATTAACAACTCAGGAAACAACAGATGTTGGTGAGGATGTGGAGAAAGGGGAACCCTCTTACACTGCTGGTGGGAATGCAAACTGGTACAGCCACTCTGGAAAACAGTATGGAGGTTCCTAAAAAATAGAGCTACCCTATGACCCAGCAATTTCACTACTAGGTATTTATCCAAAGGATACAAATATAGTGATTCAAAGGGGCACCCACACCCTGATGTTTATAGCAGCAATGTCCACAATAGCCAAACTATGGAAAGAGGCCAAGATGTCCATCGACAAATGAATGGTTAAAGAAGATGTGGTATACAATGGAATATACAATGGAATATTACTCAGCCATCAAAAAGAATGAAATCTTGCCATTTGCAAAGATGTGGATGGAAATAGAGGGTATTATGTTGAGCAAAATAAGCCAGAGAAAGACAAATATCATATGATTTCACTCATATGTGGAATTTAAGACACAAAACAGATGAACATAGGGGAAGGGATGGAAAAATAAAATAAGACAAAATTAGAGAGGGAGACAAACCATAAGAGACTCTTAACTCTAGGAAACAAACTGAGGGTTGCTGGAGGGGAGGCAGGTTGGGGGATGGGGTAACTTGGTGATGGACATTAAGGAGGGCACATGATGTAATGAGCACTGGGTATTATATGCAACTAATGAATCATTAAACTACCTCTGAAACTAATAAAAAAAATCAGCTCTGGTAAAATATGTGACCTTAGAAAAGTATTTTTAAGAATAACCATAAAATAAAAGTGAATAATGATAATAGTGAACTCTAATTAATTATATTGGATCTCTATACATTGGATCCTGAATCAGGAGTTGATAACTAGGCTTATCATAATTGTTGCTTTTCCAAATAACCATGTTTCCACATGAACCTCTAATAGTTGACAGAAAGCAGACGTGTGTAGGTTCAGGCTATAATAACCTTACATGAACATAAGATGAGCCCATTGTATTTCAGAGCTCTTTCACCTGTGGTTCCCCTGTACACTTCTTAGGATAGGTAGGAATAGTCCCATTTTATGGAATAGGAAATTGAGGCCCAGAGGTATTACTCACCCAAGGTCACACAGCTTGTAAGGATCAAATCTGTACTCAGACTTAGGTATTTCCCATTCTAGTGACATGCAGGGGTAAGAGGGACACATATGTAAGGTAGAAATATTCAGAGCCTTTCCCATTCTTCTCTCTCCTAAGTAGGATTCTGTGTTATCCATAAGCCCATACAGCACAATAAAGGGCCCTGCTGGGCATGGCAGAAAATTGAAGACTTAATTAATTTATATGATTAATAGTTTATATGACATATAAATTATAATTGATATGAATTAATTTATATGACAAAGACAGAGATGATAGAGGGCTACTCCTACAGCAATACACACAGTAGTAGAGGCCACAGAGAGAAAAAGTGGGGGTTTCAGGAGTGACACAGGGGACTCAGAGTGACGAGTGCAGCATGAGTCTGGCCTTCGGAAAAGGGCTGGCCAACAAGAAGAGCGTGCTATGGCATAATGCCCCCTCGAACATCTTTCCATGCAATCAGTAAAGAATTCATTGCTCTTTGATACTGTCATGGTAGTTGTCTTTCATTTGAATGTGTCACCACACTGAGCTGGGCTTTAGGTGGGAGCAAGAGCCCTCTGTTTACCCAGGTTGTACGTGCAAGGTGTTTGCCTAGGGTAAGGCTTGAACCACTGTCTTCCTATCACAGAGGTACAGAGATGAGCTCTGCTGTCATCTCTTTGCTTGAGAGTTCTGTTACCTGCAATTGGAATTATGTCTTCAGGTATAGAAAAGCTACCCGAGATCAACATGCAAAGTGGCAGGTCGCATTTGATGGCTCTGGCTCTTTAAAGGGAGAAATGGGTGCACTTTTTGGGTTCCATCCCAGATTCCTTCCAGCTCCTTATATACACTGACTTGTTCACAGCCTTTGCTCAACATTTCTTCCTGCCTAGGATGCCTTCTTTGCACACCCTCTAACGCTAGTGAACACCTACCCTTCCATTTTCTGGACCACCTTACGTGTCGCATTCTTCATGAAGCCTTCTTTCCCCTAGATGTAGCTGATAACACCCCCGCCCCCCCCCATCAGCCAGCATGGCATCTGAAACCTTTACCACCAAATACACCAGGAACACTATTTTAATGTATCCCTTTCTCCTAAATTTTTTGATGCCATGTCTTTTGAGTATGTGTCTTCCTAGTGCAAACTGGCAGATGTATAGAAAGTGCTAAATGAATAGTGAAATTAATGAAGAAAGGAATGATGTTGGAGAAGAGTTATTTTTTTTCTTTTATTTTTGTTCTTTTTGGCTTATTTTAATGTCTAATTTTATAGGAGATTTAATCCTGTAGCTCAGGTCTGCATAATGGAAAGGGGGATTGCTTCAATTCCTTTCTTGCCATCTGAGGACTAAAGATGTGTGCATGCTAGTGCGGGTTATGTATGGATTTGCAGCTAACACATAGTGAAGGGCTCTTTCTCAGATCTCTGTTTGATGGGTCAACATTACTATTCAGGCATTTTGGGAACTAATCACCTCCTAAGTCCAATGGCTCCAGAGTCTGGGATGAGTAGAGAAACATTTGAGTCCAGTGATTAAGGGCATGGGCTCTGGAATCAGGCAGATCTGGGTTGATATCCCAGGCTCATCACTTACCAGCCATATGGATGTTGAAAACATGAATTTGTCCAACCCTCAATTTCTTCACCTTTAAAATGGTGATCAGAATCCCTACCTTCCTGGGTTGCTGGAAATGATAAACTGGGCTCATAGAAAAAGCATTTTGCATGGTGTTTTGGCAAATAGTAAATATCTGCTGAGTGATGGCTACTATTTATTATTATTACTACCACACATTCCCAAAATTCCTTAGAGAAACAAGAAATACAAATAGGGCAATGTTCCAATGTCACAGCTGGGGGCCAGGAAAAAGAAACACCATGCTCAGGGGTCAAGCCTTTGTCCCCTCCAGGAGAAGGATAACACTCTTCTTGCCTGCCAATACCACACTCAACACACCGTGCCTTCCACTCTCCCCTAAATTAGTGCAGACACTGACAGACAGTTCTATGATAAGGAGATTTCACTTCAAAGGCAGGAAGGGGGCTGAGAGGCAACCGCCAGCCTGGCAGAGGATTCAAGAACAGATCTGGGACTGAGTGTATCCAGCCCCACCTTTCCCTACTCCAGCAGCAAGAGGCTGATGAGATTGGTTTCTTTTGGGGGGAGGAAAAGATACCGCGTACACGCAAGCCTTACCTCTCAAGGGCTGAAGGAAAGAAGTAAGACCATTTCTTAAAAGGGTTGTTTAGTGTCTTCCATTCAAAAGGAGGAGCCATAAAATAGGCAAACAAATAAATAAATAAAGGGCCATATCTTCTACCTGAAAGTATCTTTTATGTGACTCAAGTGAGAGGACTTTGGGGTGGACCTGAATTGCATTTTGATGTGTGTCGGGTGTGAGAGGCACATTCCAAAGGAGGGAGATCCACATTCGCCCCTAGATAATGGCCAATAATTAGCAGAACTAACATTTGTTGAGCACAGCTACAGTGGGCCAACTAAAGTTCTACAGGCAGTCACTCATTGGATCTTCACCACCATCTTTGAGGCCTGAATTATAAGACCTTCTTAACACACCTGGAAAAAATGAGGGCAGGTTCATTAACTCCTCACAGTCATAATGCTCGGAAGGCATAGGGCTGAGACTAGAACCCAGATCTGTTCTCACCACAATGCTTTCCAGACTCAATAAGAAAGCAAATTCCTTAACTCCCAACAGGAATGCAGGAGAGAAAGAAAGTAGCTGCGTTTGTGTAAAAGAATGCTCATCAAACGTGAATCCTATACATGAAGTGCCATAGAGGTTTGACCTAGAGAAAGCTAGTGTATTCCTATTTAACAGTCTGAAATCTTTCCTAGGTTTAGAGCAGTAATTCTCAACTGGGTGCAACCCATCCTACCCTCCAAAGGGACATCTGCACTGTCAAGAGACACTTTTGGTTGTCACAACTAGGGGGATAACTACTGCATCTGGTGGGTAGAGGCCAGAGACCCTCCTAAACATCCTAGAATTGCCTCAGGACAGACCTCTCCCCACCCGCCCATTCCCGTCAAAGAATTATCCAGCCCAAAATGTCAATAGTGCTGAGGTTGGTTTAGAGGATACAGGTCCTTGTTTATCTTCTCTTCCTGGTTGTGAGCCAAATATATCACTCCCAAAATAGGCCAAGATAAAAACCAACTTAAGTGTGCCTGCTGTGTGCACAGGATATAAGGCTGAGTTCAAACCTCACTCCTTCTGTTCATCATTTGCTCATTTTATTTAATTTTATAGTCAATGTAGTCAAAACCTCTAATACTAAATCATTTCTAACTTTTAGAACCCTTGCAGGCATACCATTAGAAGAATCAAGATTGGATGATTTAAACAGGTATGCTCAATTAATTAGTAAGCATGTAGGGGAGAAGTTAGGGGAGAAAAGGACAAAGGGGGATTTATGTGGTAAGAAATCTCAGCTCTGCCACCAATCCTTCGGTGGGAAAGCTCGTATACCTTCTCAGTTGCACTGGTTTTATTTCTGCTACTGCCTACTCCCCCACTCCCGATAGTTTGGGGGGTCTTTGCCCCCTGAGAGGATGATTAAGAAGTTAACTTTACCCACCGACTGCATGAAAATCGAGGTCTGAATCTTGGGCAAAATGAATATCAGGCTGGCAGAGGACTTCGGTTATGGGTGAGAAAACAGATGATGCATACAAACTAGCTTGTAACTTCTCATAAACCCTAGTAACCTGGAAACTATAGGGATGCTGTAGGTGTCAACCCCATGGGGCCACAGGGTGCCCTGATATCTGGTTAAACATTATTTTGGGTGTGTTCTGTTGAGGGTGTTTCAGGATGAGATTAATATATCAATCAGTGGACTGAGTACAGTAGATTGCTCTTCCTAATATGTGGGTGGTCCCCATCTGATCATTTCAAGGCCTGAGGAGAACAAAAGGCTGAGTAAAGCTCAGTCATGAAAAAGAATGAGATCTTGCCATTTGCAATAACATGGATGGATCTAGAGAGGATAATGCTAAGTGAATAAGTCAGTCAGAGGAAGACAAATACCATATGATTTCACTCATATGTAGAATTTAAGAAACAAAACAAATAAAGAAGAAAGAGACAAACCAAAGAACAGACTCTACAGATGATTACAGGGGGCGGCGGGGGGGGGGGGGGGTGAAAAAAATAAAGGGGATTAAAAGTGCACTTTTCCTGATGGGCACCGAATCATTTATAGAACTGCTGAAACACTAAATTCTACACCTGAAACTAATATAACACTGTTAACTATACTGGAATTAAAAGAAAAAGAAATTCTTAAAAAAAAAAAAAAAAAGCCAAGTAAGGGAGTATTCATTTTCTATGCCTGTCTTTCCATCTTTGAGTTGGGACACTGATCTTTTGACTTTAGACTCAGAGTCAGACTTGGACTATAACTTACACCATCAGCTTTCCTGGGTGTCCAGCTTGCAGATCTTGGGCCTTCTCAGCCTCCATAATTGTGTGAGCCAATTCCTTATAACAACTCCTTTATTTATTATCTATCTATCTATCTATCTATCTATCTATCTATCTATCTATCTATCTATCTATC